>NC_045455.1:3467693-3594807 GCF_002776525.5 Piliocolobus tephrosceles
CAGCACACGGGTGTCCCCCAGCACATGGGCTCCCCCCAGCACATGGGTGCCTCCAGCACACGAATCCCCCCAGCACACCGGTGGCCCCCAGTACACAGGCCCCCCCAGCACACGGGTCCCCCCAGCACCGGGTCCCTCTAGCACACGGATCCCCCCAGTACACGGATTCCCCCAGCACACTGGTCCCTCCAGCACACAGGTCCCCCCAGCACACGGGTCCCCCTAGCAACACGGATCCCCCCAGCACACGGTTCTCCCCAGCACATGGATCCCCCCAGTACACGGATCCCCCCAGTACGTGGATCCCCCCAGCATATGGGTCCTTCCAGTACACGGGTCCTCCCAGCACATGGGTCCCCCCAGCACACAGTTCCCCCCGGCACATGGGTCCCTCCAGTACATGGGTTCCCCCCAGCACTCGGATCCCCATAGCACACGGGTGCTCCCAGCACGTGGATCTCTCCAGCAGAGGCGAGCTGCTGCTCAAGGCCCATGAGACACGGAGATGGTACTTGTCTTCCAGAGAGAAGGGGCAATGGCTCTGGGCTCAGCCTTCACTCCGTGCTCCTGGGAGACTCTAACCAGGCTGAGTCCCTACTGAGCAATGACCACAAACCTCTGAAGAAGGAAGAAGGGTGGGACCCGGACCCCAGAGACCCTGGTGGAAGTGCAGTAGGGTGGCCTCCAGGTGTTTGGAGGATTTCAAAGGCACAGATCCTCCCAGGCCTGGTTGGTGGAGTCCAGCTCGTATCTTCCTTTCTGTGGCCAGGCAGGGTGGCCTGTGCCCCTCGTGCTGTTACGTGCCCTTATTAGGAGCACAGCCTCTTCTTAGACCCACAGTGTGCAGGGGCCTTCCATCCTCCCACTTCGCAGTGCTGGATCTTTCGAGCCTCACTGTTGAAACAGGACAGAGGGGCTGGGTGCGGTGGGGTGGATACACAGCTGAGACCCTGCTCACACAGTGGAGAGACCCTGCACGCACAGTGGAGAGACCCTGCACGCACAGCCGAGACCCTGCATGCACAGTGAAGAGACCCTGCACGCACAGCCGAGACCCTTGCACACACAGCCGACACCCTGCACACACAGCCGAGACCCTGCACACACAGCCGAGACCCTGCACACACAGTGGAGAGACCCTGCACGCACAGCCGAGACCCTGCACACACGCACAGCTGAGACGCTGCACACACAGCCGAGACCCTGCACACACAGCCGAGACCCTGCACGCACAGTGGAGAGACCCTGCACGCACAGCCAAGACCCTGCACGCACAGCCGAGACCCTTGCACACACAGCCGAGACCCTGCACACACAGTGGAGAGACCTGCACGCCAGCCGAGACCCTGCACACACGCACAGCTGAGACGCTGCACACACATAATACCGCCTGCACTCAGCCTCCTGTGCCTGCTCTGGAAGCTCTTCGGCGCAGTCCTCCCTTGTGGTCCAGGCTGCTTCCTTCAGGGAGTGCAGAGGCCTTCAGAGCAAGCGTCCTTGCGTGGTTATGAAGCTCTGTGTCCCTCCCCTTCCCTTTGTGTTTGCCTTGAACCCACTGGCCCAGCCCTCAGGGATCAGATCTGGAGGGCACCTTGCTTGAGGATGTGCGGACCCAAGGCCAGAGAAAGTGTGTCCTGGGCCAGGGTGTCAGTGGCTGGAGTGAGACACGCCCAGGCCTTGGCTCCCAGCCCCCCACACTTCCTCACAAGGCCCTCCCAGCTCAGTCTACAATGGCTGTTTTCTTGGGATGTCAAAATATGTGGAAGGTCCTGCCTGGGGCATGGTGCCTTGGGAATATGAGCCTCGGACTTTCAATGCCATGTTCCAGTTGCTGCCCTGTCTTTCCTCCCCTAAAGGTGGGCTTGGTTGATCGGGCTGCAAATGGTGGATGCCCACGGGTCCAGGACAAGCCTCAGCCCCACCTTTTTTTTTATCCCCCATCCAGATTTTCCCACAGGGAGAAGGCATTGGGGCCTGGCATGCTGTCTCCTGGGAGCTGGTCTCAGTTAAGTGAGCAGAGTTGGCTTGTGCCTGCTCTCGGTCTGAAGGTGGCAGGCCTGGGACTGGTCACTGTCATCCCCAGTAGCACTTCCAAACCCTCTCCCTCAGCCTCACTGCATGGCGGCCTCGTTCACCAACCCCTGTGTGGCGGGCGGCTCCCATGGCCAGGGGCGAGTTCTCCCGGCTTCGAGGGAGGCGTGAGAGCCCCCTGGACAGAGTCCTCATCATCTGAATGCAAGAATTCCTTTCCCAGGAATCCTGCAGATAAAATGGATTATTTTTTTGAGTGTACAGTTAAGAAGAAGCCAGCTTAAGGCAAAAGAATGGGTCCCACCTGGAGGAGAAGCGGGGTCCTGTCCCATGTGGGATGAAATGGCCTCTGTAGGAGTGGCTCCAGCTTTAGGGCTGGTTTATGCCATCACGGGACCCACATCTTCTAAGCGGGCTCCACCCCATCCATCTGCCCTTTGTTCTTGTACTTTGGCCATGAATGGGAGGAGAAGGTCCCTGAGTCACCCCTGCATGTGGCAAGGTCCCCTCAAGTGTGAGTCTGCAGGTGGGGTGGGGGAAGGGGACTCCTGGGCGTATTTTAAACTCGGGAAGACAGTAGTCCCCTCCTGCCCCATCTCATGTGGCTTTGCAGCTGCAGCCTCTCATCTCTAAGTGTGTGTTCCTGGCCTCTGAGAAGAACCTAGTTAATTAAAATGGGTTTGTACAATGAAATTGTGAAATACCCCTCGGGTGCAGGGACTCCGGCAGTACGCGGAAATGACCCCACGCTTTGAGGCTTCTGAACGGCGCAGGTAATGTTATGTGAAGTGCCTCGGTGCCTGGCACGTGGTCGATGCTCAATGGTCGCTGTTTGTAGGAAGTCAGCCCAGTGTAGAGGTTTGGCTTGAATGCCCCCTGAGTACACGTGTTATCTTGTGCAAGTTGATTTGCCATCTTTGGGGAAAATCTCTTTATGAAATGGGGTATATAGTGCCTACTTCACAGAGTAGTGGGAGGCAGGAAAAGCACCTGGGAGAGCACTTTGCAGAGGGGCTGGCCCACGGGAGGAAGATGACTGTCCTCTTCCACCTCCAACCCCAGCAGAGTGATGTCACCATGAGGAAGCCACTAGAGAAAAATGGCCAGAAAGCAGTGATTTTCCCTTTTTCAGTAATGGCAGAGAGAAAGCCAGCTTCGCTTTAAAGCACATTGCCTTGGGGCTGGGCGGGGTGGCTCATTCCTGTAATCCTAGCACTTTGGGAGGGATCACTTGAGGTCAGGAGTTCAAGACCAGCCTGCCCAGCATGATGAAATCCCGTCTTTGTTAAAAAATACAAAAAAATTTAGCTGGGTGTGGTGGTGCACACCTCTCCCAGCTACTCGGGAGGCTGAGGCAGGAATGAATGGCTTGAACCCAGGAGGTGGAGGCTGCAGTGAGCCGAGATCCTGCCATTGCACTCTAGCCTGGGCAACAGAGCCAGACTCCGTTTCAAAAAAAAGGCACATTGTCTTTGTGACATTTCGTTTTTCATCTCCCTTGGTTTTGGCAGAATTGTGAGAAGTGTCTGATGGGGAGGTGTAGGAGCAGGAAAGGTGCTTCTTTTCTGGGGAGGGTGTACGTGTGCCATGCGCGCCACTGCACAGCTGCACACACGTGTGTCAACATCGGAGCCATAGCCGCCCCGCACAGCTGGGCACAGGCCGTGCAGGAGACACGCCACCCATGAGCCACTCTTCCTCGGACACTGTTCAGCCTTGAGGACCTTGCTGGGTGCTGGGAACAGCAGGTCATCCTTAGAGAGGAAGGCTGAGGACTCAGAATGGACTTATGGATATTGATTTTATACTTTGGGTTGTTATCCGATACTATCTGACTTTCTTGTTCAGATGGCTTCGTCTTGGGTCTTAGGGAGCTCTTTCAGATGGCTCCCGTGTCACTTCCACATATGTCCATTTGGGGTTTTATTTGAGCACTTCCTTCCTTTCTGCCACTACAAGATGTTCCAGTCTCATCGTCTATATTTGCTGCCCCAGTCTCAGAATCAGCCATCTCCCCGAGGAGCCTCGGGTCCTTTTATTGGAGAAGAGTGTTAGAAACCCAGATCTGGGGCCAGTGTGCTCACTGCTCCTGGGGGGCTGCTTCTCCCAGGCCCTCTCAGCTGACAGAGCAAAGAAATACATGCATGTGTACCGACCCCTGTATAGACACATACCTACCCCTATATAGACACATACCTACCCCTATATAGACACACATACCTACAGATATTTCTTTATGCGACTATAGGTGTCTATAATAGGCTAAACCTGAGTTCTTCTGATATCTCTGACTCTAATCATTGTGTCATTTCCCCACTTGGCTGTAAATTCTCCTCCAATAAGAAACACGGCTCCCACTGACCATCCACTTAATTAATGGTTCAGTTTTTGTTGTTGTTGTTTGTTTTTGGAGACAGAGTCTCTCTCTGTCGTGGGATGACAGGTGTGAGCCACCGCGCCCAACCAATGGTTCAATTTTAGCATGAATGTGGTGTCAGAACTGTTCACCAGTGCTCCTGCAAGAAACAACTTTATCCACTAGAGTACAATGCTGTGTGCAGTTCTCTTTGCCTTTGGTCTTAGAGACGCCACTCATTTCCAAATTACTCATATTATTAACAGCACCTTTCCCCTACTGGCTTCAATGAGCTCCTGACACTTCCGCGGTGTTTTCTTTTTAAATAAGTGGATGGCCCTTTTCCAGGAAGGCAGCCTCAAGGAAAAGCCACCTCCAGGTGTAACCAGAAACACTGAGTATTTCTCAGTGGGGAGGGGGAGGACAGCCTTACGTTTTATTGTCTGAGCTGAACTTACGCTGTATGAATACAGACAGCTCATAGATATTTGTCGCGTGGTGGCTCCTGAGTCTGCAGAGTGAGGTTCTTGCTGTACCACGTGTGGGAGGTGAGGATGCTGTTCCCTTGTTGCCTTCAAGACATCTGCTTGGGTTTGGTCTGTCACTTTAAGATCCTCCTGGTAGCTCGTGTTACCCTTCCCTCCCATGTCTAGCATGTCATGGAATTTACTTTCCAAATCATTCTGTTCCCTTCCCTGCACTGTGCATTTGAAATCATAGTGCTCAACCTCAACACATTTAGAACTCCCAAGTTGCAGCGATTCTCTACCTCCTTCCTCTTAGGTCCTGGACACGTACGAGTGCATACATGCCTGCAGCTTTAGGAATGTTCACGTGTAGTGACTGATCTGATTCTCTTGACATCACTCTGATACACAGGTACTTTGATGCATTTTACTGGAGGCCAGCTCACTGAAGCAACCCACCCAGGCCATCCTTGCCAACTTGCTCTTCTTGGATGGATTAAAGGCTGATGTGCTCTCCAGGGGCTTGTGAATCTTCTGGGTACCCCTAGCCAGTCAGGATGGCTGCAGGTGCATCTTTATGCACATTCCAGCAGCATCTCTGCCAGGGGTGCTGAAAGTCACTGTCTGAAGCAGCTGGGAGGCAGAGGTGATTCTGACTTTGGGGCACCCACCCTCTGGAAAATGTGGAACATCATTAGTGGATGGTTCAAGCACGCTCAGCTCTCGGGGCAGTTATTCCTGGCACCAAGAAACTAGCCTGGAAAAATCTGTCTTATGCAACATGCAGGGCCCATGAAGGACAGAGCTCTGATTTTCAAGGTGCGGATGTCCAGTGGTTCGACTCCAGATGAGGCATCTCCACTCGCTGTACTTCAGCGGGATCGTGGGCTCCTTGGCACACATGTAGGGGTTATGAATTGTGATTGATTTATATTTTATAATCCACATTTTGGAAACCACTTTTGTTGAGGATCTTCGTCTTCTCATGTATTTTAGGTCTAGGGTGAAACATTTCTTTGATGTTTAACACTGGGTACTGACGCTGAAGTGTGACCGCCACACAAGGTATCCAGCCTACCCCAGGCGAGCAGGGGTCTTCAGGACCGCAGCATACTTTGTGGTTGCCTCCTTGGCAGTGGGGGTGGAGTCTAGAATGAATTGCTGCTTCCCAGCTTCTAGAGTTGCTGTGGTTGCAAGCTCTGGTCTCTTGATCACCGTCTCACATGCTCTGGGCCCACCGTTTTGCTACAGCTATTGCCGTGGTGACCAGCTATTGCCGTGGTGACCGGCCATGTGCAGGTGTGGCCTGACACACCATGTCTCAGCTCTGCCTGGTTCTCTACCACCTCTACCTGGCATCTGGTAGGAGCCCGCTCAGCCGTGCTGGTGTGTGGCGCACCTGGGAATGTGAGGGAATGAACACCCTCAGGCAACCCCTGGCCAGTCGAGACCACAGCTGATGGAGAACACTTCCCTTTCCAGGCCATGGCTGGACCATCTGAGGCTCCTTCCTTGGTGGATCCCAAGCAGGATCAAGCCTAAACTGTCCACAGTGGTAACCCCCTTATTCCCACATCCTTGAGTTGGCTTTTCTTATTCTTGGTTTCTCCCCCTCCAGGTCCCACTCAGGCTTCCCGAAATCACCTTCCCACATAGCCCTGCTGTGTAGAGGTCCTGGCCTTAGCCAGCTTCTGGGGGAACACGAGCTAGGGCAGCTGTTTATCTATTTCAAACATTATAAGGTAAGATACTTATTTCATAATGTGAACATTTTTCTTAGGAAAACTTCAATTTGAGATTGCATTTCAGAGAGTCAAACTCTGTGAGCTGAATCTCAGAGACTGTTTCTTTGAAATACTGAGCTTTGACTTGGGAAGTTATGTGGGAACTTTTTTTTTTGTAGACATGGAGTCTCACTATATTGTCCAGGCTAGTCTCAAACTCCTATGCTTAAGTGATCCTCCCACCTCAGCCTCCCAAAGTACTGGGATTACAGATGTGAGGCACTGCACCCAGCCTATGTTGGAACGAATTGAATGACTTTGGAAATACATTTGTGAAGTGCCCTTTCTCCAAATTCCCACAAGTACTGGTTGGGGTGTTTTTATTCTCTTTTTTTTTTTTTTGAGATGGAGTTTCACTTTTGTTGCCCAGGCTGGAGTACAGTGGCACAATCTCAGCTCACTGCAACCTCTGCCTCCCGGGTTCAAGTGATTCTCCTGCCTCAGTCTCCCGAGTAGCTGTGATTATGGGCGCTGGCAAATTTTTATATTTTTAGTAGAGATGGGGTTTCACCATGTTGGCCAGGCTGGTCTCAAACTCCTGACTTCAGGTGATCCACCTGCCTCAGCCTCCCAAATTGTTGGGATTTCAGGTGTAAGCCAGCACGCCTGGCCTGGTTGGGGTGTTCTCTGTAAGCATTAGTGAGTTATAAACACATTCCCTGAGAAATGGCTGCAGTACCACGAATGGGTTCAACTCTACTGAGATGGATAAAAACAGCAGCAAGGGTGGACGCAGTGCCTTGCATTCATCAAACGTTTTGCTCTATGAACAGGATAAGATTAAGGCAGTCAGCAACTTGGGGTTTAAAAATATTCGAAACCAAGTTTTATTTTATAGTCGTTACACAGGAGGGGGTAGTCAGAAGAGCACAGCTCACCCCCAGCAGTGGAGGGGTTAGATCTCAGGGACAACGTGGGGCAGTGGGGACAGCACCTCCGACCCTATGGGGTGTACCTTCAAGTAGCAGAGCTGACAATGACGCCTAGAAAGGTCTCCACTTCCACCTGAGTTTGGCCAAACCCAATGGTCTATAGGGATGTGGCAAAAGAATGACCGACTGCTGTGTGATTATCAGTGTTTTTTACCATAAAGAGCACAGTTTTGCCTTGAAGATAATTCACATCAACGGTGTTTGGGAGAACGCAGAGCTGGCGTAACACTGGTGTAGACAGCAGGGCCAGGCCCACCCACAGGGCCCTCATGTGGGGACGGGTGCCTGAGCCCCTGAGCCCCTCGAGCCTCTGGCCATGGCTGGCTGCCTGTGTGCTGTTGTCTCGTCTATCCCACCCCGAGAAGTGAGTTGAACAATGTGAGTTGTCTGTGGCATTTGAAAGTGCAGTGGTTACATGGGTGTGTGCGAAGTGGTTAGCGGTGCCTCCAGGCGGGACATCTAGCAGGGGTGACGGGGGCCAGGGTTGCTCCTGGGTTTTTATGGGCAGGGCTTGCCCTGCAGGGGTCCCGAGCGCTTGCACCCGCTCACTGACAGTGGCTGGCAGGTCTAAGTGCTGCTGCTGGATGCAAATTCCTTTGGTAGACTTTTTTTTTTTTTAAGAAAAAATAAAACCAATTTTTGGGTTGGCACCTGAGGTAATAAGTTAAGAATAAGCACCAAAATGGCCCTTCCTGGCACGCGCCGGCTCACAGGTTCTTCATGCACACCTGGCAGCGGCTGATGTGTGTGCGGATGAGGCCGGCCTTGAGCGTGTCAGCGGAGGGCGAGCCCTGGAAGCTCTGCTCGGGAATGGTGGTCAGCCAGAAGCTGTACTTATTGGCGTAGTAGTGGCAGGTGCCGCGGCCTCCGTTGCACTCGATGAATGGCGTGGCGCGGAAGTCCTCCAGGCAGCTGCCCGGTGACACCAGTGACTGGCCGCCGCCTTCGTCTCCCGCCGCCGTGTGCTGCACAGAGAGGGGGCAGGACAGGGTTAGGAATCACAGGCTGCAGGTGGCACGGGGTCAGGGCATAGCCCTCTTCTGTGCGTGTGTTTTTACTGAACAGCAAACCATGACCATCCCCCCATCGGTGTCAGTACGGACCCGCGGCATCCTCACGAATGCACCTTCAGCAAGAGGGGGTTGGTGAAATACACCCGGGCCCCTGCAGGAGGCAGCCCCAGGCACTAGGACGTGCTGCGGAGGCAGGTGCGTGGACACCAATTCGCAGCCAGGCTGGCCGTTCAGTAGGAACTAGAGCAGGGACAGCAGGTATGCAACTGATGACATTTCAGTAACAAAACAAACCATCTGCCTAATCAACCATTCAAAGAAAAACACCTGGCAGAAGAGATCACACAATGTTTACTCTTTTTAAAAGAAAAAAATAAAATTAAAACGTAGGCTAGCATCTGAGGCTAGTAACTTAAAAATAATCACCCAACCAGGCCTCCCAGCCCCTTCTCTGAAAATGCTGATGATCAGGGAGGAAAGATAAGTGGTTTTAGTTATTTTTAAAAAATCCGTACTTGCTGATTTTTCACAATAAATCTGTATTACTTGTGTAATTAAATAATTTTTTTCAGTCAGAGGTTGTTAAATCATTAGTTGATCCTGAGGCTGGCTGGGAGCTGGGTGAGGTCTTCAAGGGAGCCTTATTTCTGTTTTTTTCATTTTAAAGGTCTACTTTCTGTTGCGTCAACATGTTTAGCCTTTATGGAAGTGCATGGCAGGCCTCCTGGATCCCAGAGTTTGTGTATAAGTGCCATCTGGCTTGGCCGAGCAGGCTTTGAGTGGTAAGTGGGCTTTGGAATCTGTTTACTTAGAAGAGAAATATCTCAGTTCAGTTTGCAGAAAAAAAGGGCTGTACTGTGATGTATTTGGGCAGGGGCCCTCGTTTAAGCTTTCCTTTAAACATACACAGAAACCAAAAAACCTTTAGAAAGTGTTCTGCTCACAGAAGGCAGAAGCCTGTCCAGCCCTGAGCTGCCTGCTCTTGTCTGCTAATGAGCAGGGAATAAGAAGTGGAGACGTCCTCCCGGGCACCTGTGGCTTCACTGTGGCCTGAAGGAGCCGAGGCTGTGCTGGGAGCTGCCCAAGGGAGACACCTGGGACTCCCAGCACGAGCTCAGAAGGGAGCGTGATGTGCGAAGTCTTAGAGGCTGGCACAGCCAGGTAAGAGCTGAGTTTGCTGCACACACGCACAAGCATACACGCGCACATACACACACAGTGTACACTCATGCACACACAAATGCACGCATGCACACCCATGCATGCACACGCACACGCAGTACATCCTTGTGTACACACCCCTGTGCACACACGTGCATAAGTGCACACAGTGCAGGCACACGCACCCTTTCCAATGTGCTCCTCTCAGTGGGCAAGCCTCTGCCTTTGGTACTCACAGCAGCTCGTATATCTTAAGAGAACTGCCTGGATGAGAGGCTGTGACCTGCAGAAGGGGCTGTGAGGCCTCCAGATTGTAGCCAGAATTGAAAAAAGAGGAACTAAAATAATGGCCAGCTAGATACTGGAGCCTCCACCAGACTCGCTTTGAGAGAGGCCACTGAGGGAGGGAGGAAAATGGCTTTTGCTGCTGCAGTCTGCATCCGTGGCTCTGCCCTTGTCCTCCCTCCCACATGGTGCTCGCTTGTAGGGAATGCAGAAAACGCATCCTCTGGGGCCACCTATCCTCATGGACAAAAGAAGGGTGAGCCGGGTGCTCGCCTCAGCACTGTTCTCGCCTTCTGTGCATCCACTGGGGACAGTGGGGCAGTTGCTCTCAGCCGAGCTGTCCTCTCCTCTCCAAAGTCAGCTCTCATTATGCTGAGATACCAGCAGCCCTAGTGGTACCATATGCCTGTCACCACACGGAAGGGATCAAAGACTATGTAAAGCACAGACGAGGCACACAGCTGTCTTGGTTTAGGTCCTGTCTCCTAGACAGCAGTCAGGACACATCTGGAGGGGCACATCTCCAGTACACAGATGTGTCTGCTCACTTACCCATCGTCAGGGCCGGTGGGGACTTTCTGTTGTTCTCAGAAGTCAAGGTACTTCTGGCCCATCTGTTCTGACCCCTGCATCTGTCAGCAGGGTGACAGCAGCCATCTCAACCCATGCCTTTTGGGGATGTCAAGTTCCAGGCTTGCTGAGGCTGTTAGCCATTTATTAAAGCAGAGAGGTATGTGTGCAGAGGATAATGCCTGCTTATCTTGTGACAGTAATTTGAAACCTGATTGCTAACAGAACAGGGGATGCCTGGCCTTTTTGGATACTGTGTAATCATGCCCTTCACAAGAGAGAGGCTCATTTATTTTGACTTTAACAATGGGAGTTAAAAAAATAGAAGCAACCAAAGCTTACTTCCTCCATGACACAGGGGCACCCCAAAGGTCACTGTGAAACAAAAGAAGGTTGCTCCAAAGTCACCTTCCATGATATGCTTCTGGAAAGGTAGAAGTTGTGCCTGTCCCTGCCCCAGGATTTAGTATCCTGTTGCTCCAACTTATCATAGCAACAACACTTGTTAAAATGCCAATACTGTTTGTCTTTTCCTTCCTTTCCTAGAATCTGGACTTTTTTTTCCTGTTTTGAAAGATTAGCAATCATTATGTAATTTATATTTTGTGTATATATATATAATTTATGAAATATTTAACATGCTGGGCATCCGATCCATGTAGTTGGAGTGATGACAGTTATAATGCCTATAAACTCAGTGGAAGACCCACTGTCCTCAGCGAGACTCTTTTCTCCCTATGATAGTATACAGATAGATGGTCCCCGATTTACCATGGTTAGACTTCAATTTGGAGTTTTGACTTTTTGATGGTGCCAAAAGCAATATGTATTCAATTCACTATTGGATTTCTGGTGGGGCCACATCCAGATAAACCCATCATAAATTGAGAATGCACTTTCAACTTAACGATATCTTCATCTTACAATGAATGTGTCGGGACGGGACCCTACTCCAAGTTGAGGAGCCTCTGCTTTAAGAGGTAATATTGCAAGAGAGACTACGGTGCTGTGGTCTCTTCCCTGGAGATGAAGCTAAACCTGATCTGGCCAAAGCTGAGAGTTCTCTATTTCATACCCACAGGCGATCTGCCAGGGTGGGTGGCACCTTCCCAGGTCCTGGCTGTGCACCTTCTCCTGGATTTCAAAGTACATAGGCTCTCCGTTTTATACCCAAAGGTAGTCCAGAATTTTCCTCATGAATATATATCCATGTTAAGCCAGGCAGTTAATAGGTATTTCTTGAAGGTATTTAAGGTTCCAGACAGATTCTAAATAAGATCAGGATTCTGGAGAAAAGTCTTCTATATATTTAGACTTTGGTAAACCCAAAGCAGCTGTACCTTTGGTGTTGGTGTTATACTAGTAAGACAGATAATAGGCAAATTCGTCCTGGTTACACTCCTTACGAAGGCCTGGTGGCAAATTAATGAGCCCTTTCTGGGTGGGGGAAGCCCTGTGCCCAGCATGTGGCTCAGTTAGCAAAGTGTAAGCTGTATTCCAGCTCCCACTCTCTCCCTGGGCCAAGTGCCCTCGTGCAGTGCACACCCTCAACTGCCCTGACGCTTCTTACAAAGGCAGCTGTTCTTGCCGTGTCCCCAGCCAGGGTGCGGTTGGGGGGGGGAACTGGGCAAATGCCACATACCATGAGGAAGGAATATCCGATCCACAAACTCCGCCACCCCGCCGGGCAGTGCGGAATGGAGACGTCTTGACTGTGGACGGCGATGGCGACGGCTGGGGCCTCACACACGGAGCAGCGGCTGATGTAGGGCTTGATCTCATCCTCGGCCACAGGCATCATGGGCAGCGGAGCAGTGGTAGAGAGCCAGTAGGACTTGTCGTTCCGGCTGGCGTAGTAGCAGACATCACCAGGGTTGCAGTACAGGAAGGGCATGGTGCTGAACCGCGCCAGGCAGGAGCCCGCCAGCCCTGCGGAAGGAGGGGTCATGAGATCACAGTGCAGTGTGGCTAGAAGACACACCCGCCAGCCCCAGCCAGGCCCGGGAGGCTCTGTGTCACCGACTTGCCCCAGGACACCTGGCGGAGTTCAGCCAGGCTAAGGCTTTCCAATTTCTTTCTTTTTCTCTTTTTGATCAAACAGACTACACTGGCATTTCAGAACAGCTCTGTTCTTCTACAAGTTCTCACACATACTGGGCCAAGCTGGATCAGCAGGGAGTGGCGTCTTCATGGAATAGCATTTTGGGTGAGCCTTACCTTAGTGGGGTCTTAACGGCACTGGCCCCAAGAAAACTCTGATGGTACTCGAAGGGGTCGCTCTTTGACCCCAAGGAGCCACCCCAGAAGGAGCCCTGGCCCCTCTCCCTTCCATGTAGCCTTATTGCTTCTAGAGATGAAGACAGCCTTTATCTCCTGGCCACGGTGAATGATGCGGCCACGCAGGTTTCCCTCTTCACAGGGACTATGGAAAAGCTCAGACCCAGAAGTGCAGCCACCTTTAGCAGACATGCCTGGGCTAGGCCTGCCTCCTTGGCCCTGTTCCCAGATCTATTCTAGGCCCTTATCCTTGGCGGCCTTTGCCTCACTGTTCTTTAGAAACTCATTGTGGAAGTGGGGCGCACAGGCAGGAACGTGCTGGCGCCGTGAGCCAGCTGCATGCTTTCCGGGGGCAGAACACCTGGTGTAACCTGCACTGAGGAGGCAGAACACAGCCAGTGTCCCGGAGACCCTTCCCGTCACCCCCTCAAAGAGGACCTCAGACTAAGCCACCTTCACTTGTAATTTGTGTGTGTTGCGTTTTCTGTATTCAAAGTCACATTAGTGCCTTTTAAAGGCTTCCTTGAATAAGAGCATGCACACGTGTCCGTGGGTCCGTTTTCCTGGGGTCCTGTATGGGAGAGTCTTATACGAACCCCAGCACCTTATGGCCCCTGCCTGACTCCAAGTCTACAGAACTTGGGTCAAAAAGCAAGAAGGAGGTGAAGTAATTGGTGGTCTCCACTGGAGAGGGGTCAAGGGTCAGACGGGTCACATGGGCGCCTGCGGAAGTCGATACCAAGTTAAAAGGCAGGTCCCTGTGTTAAGGTCCTGAGGTTTAAGGGCTTTGTAAGGCTTCTGCTTCAAAGGCCATTTTAATCTTTCTGCACCTCCAGGAATGTGGGTGGACCCTTCATCAGGGGAACTGATCAGCCGTGAAGGGTTTGGGAGTCTCGCTGTGGCCCTTTGACCTTAGCCACTTCCAGGCCAGCCCTGAGCAGATCATGGGGGCCAGGTGGGAGGTACCTACCCAGGTCCTGGTTGTGTGCCTTCTCCTGGCCCTCGAAGTACAGCAGGCTGTACCCACTCCAGAGCTTGTTCATGCCCACCGGGCACATGGGCTCCTGGTCTGTCTGGCTGTGCTTCACCAGGAGGTAGCCAATGCTGACACTGCGGCCTGGCATACCGGGCAGGCCTGGGCTCCCCGGACGGCCTGGTGCACCTGCAGCCCGAGAGAGAGAGAGAGGGAGAAGGAGCAGCCCCCGTTACAGCTGCCCCACAGAAACCTCGGAACCCAGGGGTGCCCGGGCTCCCCGGACGGCCTGATGCACCTGCAGCCCGAGAGAGAGAGCAGCCCCCTTTACAGCTGCCCCACTGAAACCTCGGAGCCCAGGGGTGCAGGGCAGTTTCCAGGTGCGCCTAGAACCGTTGCTTTCCTTCCCCAGATCTTGGGGCTGTCTGTTGAGATCAGGAGACTATTGGGAAGGATTTGATCTACACTTTATGCTTAGTAGCATGAAATGATGGCAGTGAGGGCACTGGGCAGAGGAGGGGTCCTTTCCATAAAGGACTCAGTCAGCCATAGGTAGGCGTGTGCCCCTCAGGATATGCCCAGCGTGCCTGGAGTTGGAAGTGTCCAGAGGAGTATCACAGGCCAGCCCCCACCCCCAGCAGTGGCCTCCCTCTGCTGGAGGAGACGTGACTCATTGCAGGCCACGCTGACCGCGCACCTGACCACATCCTGGGTTAGAATGTTCTTTCTCTGCGCAGCCAAGACCCGCCTCCTATAACTCCTACCCAGGGAGCCCATGGGGTGGCTCATCTGCCTCCAGCAAAGCAGCTCTGTGGATGTTTCTCGGCTGTCCCTGGTGAACCTTTCTCCCATTGTCCCCTCCCCTCCAAGGGACACCCATGGTCGTGGCCCTTTCTCCCAGGACACTTCCCCTCCGCCGTCCCGAGCTTGTCTCCTACCCCGGGCGGGCTCTGATTTGCCGGCATTTGTTTGCAGGTGCACCCCACATTACCCATAATTTGCTGGCTGTGGATCTGACCCCAGGGACAGGGGACTGCTATTTCCTTTGACTCGGAAAAATGCTACCTATGGTTCATTTTTTTTTTTTTTTTTGAGACGGAGTCTCACTCTGTCGCCCAGGCTGCAGTGCAGTGGCGCAGGATGGTCTCAATCTCCTGACCTCGTGATCCGCCCGCCTTAGCCTCCCAAAGTGCTGGGATTACAGGTGCGCCTGGCCTTAATTTTAATTTTAATGTGCAGACCATTGGCTCAAACTGAGCTCAGGTTCAGACAAATTTGGGATTTTTTTTTTTTTTTTTTGCATGAATAGATGTTACTCCTGGCCTATTTCATTCTGCATATGTGCAAATAATTAAAAAAAAAAAAAAAGTAAGACGACCGGGCATGGTGGCTTATACCTATAATCCCAGCACTTTGTGAGGCCGAGGTGGGCCGATCACTCGAGGTCAGGAGTTCAAGACCAGCCTGACCAACGTGGTGAAACCCTGTCTCAAATACAAAAACCAAAAAGTTAGCTGGGTGTGGTGGCACATGCCTGTAGTCCCAACTACTTGGGAAGCTAAGACAGAAGAATTGCTTGAACCCGAGAGGCAGAGGCTGCAGTAAGCTGAGATCACGCCACTGTACTCCAGCCTGGGTGAGGCAGAGTGAGACTCTGTCTCAAAAAAAAAAAAAAAAAAAAAAAGACAGGGCTTTGCAATGTGAGTCTAGTACATTTTAATAGTTGGTTTTTGGCTACTTGTCTAATCCTGATCCTTGAAGTCTACTGATCCCTGCTGCCCACTCTGCAGCACTGCAGGTGTCCCCGGAAAAGGAGGGAGGCCATCCCGGGACTCGGTGCCAGGTGTTCTGCTGGGCGCAGGAGTGAAGCAGCATGCTCAGACTGGGAGCAGGAGGGTGGGGCAGCGCCTCATTTCTGGCTTTTCTGGGCTCTCATGTGTCCCTTTCCTGCAGACCACAGTCAGACCTATAGCACTAGGACCTGGGAAGGTCCTTCGCCACTGGTCACTCACCTTCTTGGCCAATCGGCCCCTGGTGGCCTATGGGTCCTTCATCTCCCCGGAACCCGGGAACAGCAGACACACCACCTCTTCCTTGGGGCCCGGCTTTCCCTGGAGCCCCACGGAAACCTGCAAGCCATCAAAGAAGTGTGAGTGTGGCTGGAAACGGTCACCATGCCTGGCACAGCTGGCGATCAGCAAAGAGAACACAAGAGGACGTAATGCCAGCAGGCCCCGGCCTTGCCCGGGCAGCCCTGAGGGGCTCCAGACCCCAGCTCAGCACTCTACCTGGTTCTCCGGGAGGGCCCTGGGGCCCCATCTCCCCTTGTGCCCCAGGGGGGCCTCGCCTCCCCTGGGGACCCACTGTCCCTGGAGGGATGGCAATCTTCTGGGGGATCCCTGCAATCCCAGGGGCTCCCACAATCCCGGGGGCACCTGGAAGAGAAACAGAGAGGCCCCAGTAAACACACAAGGTCATTCCACTCTTGCTCTGAGTGCTACTGCGTTTCTCACCTGGGGAGGCCCCTTTTGGAGCTTCCCGGACAATGGTGCTTTCTAGAGATGAGCCAGACACAAATGGGCCTGAGTCGTGACTCAGCGCCTGCCATTGGAATATTAAACTTTCCATTCACCAAGGCCCTGTGACAACATCCGAGTCACAGCCTTGGTTTCCTCCCTGCTCTTTACAACATGGGACTCATGCCGGAGAGGATCCTGGCCGTCTGACCTTCAGGATGTCCCCAAGCCTGGAGAGGCTGGGCTGAGCCACTAGCTCGGCAGGTATGCAGACGGCCACTTACCAGGGAATCCTGGCTCTCCCTTGGGTCCCTTGGGGCCTCTGTCGCCCACCGCGCCGGCGGGTCCGGTGTTCCCCATAAAGCCTTGTTCACCCCTGGGCCCTGCAACACAGACAAGACGTCAGGGACACGAACGTCTGTGGGGATGGGGCTCCTCTCACTGTGGCCAGGACACTGTTACCTTTTTCTCCCGGGAGACCGAACACACCAGGCCTGCCCTGGGGCCCGGAGTCCCCGGCCCATCCTTTGGTCCCTGGGGTTCCTGGAGCTCCTGGGTTCCCTGTGTCACCTTTGCTTCCAGGAAGAGCAGCAGACCCGGGTGGCCCTGGCGGGCCCCGATAACCTGTTGGCATTAGGGACAAGAAAGGAGGGTTTACACAGGACCCCAAGGCCCCTGGGGGCAGTCAGGTGCACAGTCACCCACTCAGGGGACAGTCTCTGGCAAGTTTGTGGCATGGAATGACTTTGTTTTTAAAAAACTGTCATAAAATACATGTAACATAAAAGTTACCATTTTAATCATTTTTAGGTGCACTGCTCAGTGGCATTAAATATATTCACCTTCACCACCGACTATCTCCAGAACTTTCTCATTCTAAACTGAAATCTGTCCCCGTTATACACTCACTCCCCATGTCCCTCACCCCCCAACCCTCAGCAACAGCCATTCTACTTTCTGTTTCTATGAATCTGATGACTTCAGGGGCCTCATATGTGTGGGATCACAGGATCCGACCTTTTGTGACTGGCTTCTTTCACTCAGCAGAATGCCCTCAAGGGTCATCTAGGTGGCAGCAGGTGATACGAGTTCCTTCTTTTTAAGACTGAATAAAGGCTGGGCGCGGTGGCTCACACCTGTCATCCCAGCACTTTGGAAGGCCGAGGTGAGAGGATCGCTTGAGGTCAAGAGTTTGAGACCAGCCTGGCCAACATGGTGAAACCCTGTCTCTACTAAAAATACAAAAACCAGCTGGGCGTGGTGGTGTGCACCTGTAATCCCAGCTACTCGGGAGGCTGAGGCAGGAGAATTCCTTGAACCCGGGAGGCGGAGATTGCAGCAAGCTGAGATCGTGCCACTGCACTCCAGCCTGGGCAACAGAGCAAGACTGTCTCAAAAAAACAACAACAAAAAAACAAGAAAACCACCAAACAAAAAAGACGGACTCCTCTTGCGCTGGGCATGTACTGACTGCATTTTGCTTCTTAATTCCTCCGTCGATGGACACTGGGGTTACTTTCAGCACTTCGAGCTTGTGAATAGTGCTGCTGTGAACCCTGACGCACAAATGCTTGTTTGACAGGTGACTTCGTCTTTACGCCACCTCTTTCCAATATTCAGCTCATTTGTGATTAGGAAATGCAAATTAAATTTAATGTTTGTCTAAACACAATACAGTGAGGAAGAAGAAAGCCGTTCATATCGCACATTTCTGAGTCCCCTGCGGTTTGAATATCTGCTATTACAGTAAGTAAATGACATGGCCTGTGTCTCGGCTTCCCGGGGACCAGGTCGTACAGGTGATGGAGATGATACAGGAGGACCATGATGGCCCCTCCCCTTTGACCAGAGTCTGGGCACAGTGTGGAAATGAACATCCGTTCTCCCCCTAGATTAAGTGGGCCATTGCCGGCTCCTGCCCCTAGAGATGTCGAAGCACAGATGCATAAGTCCTGCTTACCTTTCAGGCCAAATATCCCTGGCGCCCCTTTGTCACCAGGTACCCCGGAGATGTTGGAAGGGGGCGTGATGCCGGGGAACCCCTGAAGTCCTGGACTCCCAGGTGGGCCTCGTTCCCCTTAGGATGAAAACAGAAGACGTTATTTTCAGCATTAGCACCCAACTTTTCAAATCTACTGTTTTCCCTCCACACCATCACCTGTGCTGGACCAGAGCCTAGTGAGTGAGACAGTGATGGGAGGTGCCCTCAGACCAAGGATCATCTCATGATGGGGCTGGGGAGGCTCTCAGGGTGGGGTTGGGGAGGGAGGGGCTGTGAACCCCTCCCCCAGCTCCAGCCTTTCTCCTGTGAGGAGCCCTCCACTGGGATCCTTCTGCCTGTGCTCCACTTCCCCAAGGCACTGCCCGATCATGCTTAGATGGAGCCTCAGCCCCAGGCGTAGCACAGCCGCTCAGATTCTGATCCTGATACATGTGGACAGAGGTCAGCACACGTGATGGATGGAAGGTTGAAAAATTGCTGCAAATGAGGCTTGCAATTGACATCAGTATGGTCAACCCTCCCTGTGGCTGTCCTCCAGTGCCTTGGATCCCAGCTTGGACAAAGTGGGTCCTCATTATTCACAGATTCTGTATTTCCCAACTTGTCTGCTCACTAAAACTCACTTGGAATCCCCCCCAAATAAACACTGGCATTCACAGCTATACACAGAAGCAAAATGAGTCCCAGCTGAGGTCCAGCAAGGTGACGCTCCTGCCTTCTTGCTGCAGCTCACACTGTACACACATGTCCTTGTCTTGGTCTCTGTAGTGCCCTGTTTTCCACATTGTTGTGCTTTATGCTGGTGATTTTGCTGTTTCAGATGCCCCCCATGCATTGTGTTGAAGCGCAGCCTAGTGTTGGTAAGTGAAGAAGGCTGTGAAGTCCCTTATGGAGAAACACGTACGTAAGAGAAGCTGCGTTCAGGCACGAGTGAGAGTGCGTGTTGAGTGTTCATGAATCAGCAATCCACACTAAACGAGGTGCCATTACACAGAAAACCAGGTTACATATTGATCACTGATAAACATCTTGTGAGCAGAGGCTTGCAGGAACCTAGCCTTGTATTTCCCCTAGGAGCAATGGTTCAGTATTCACAAAGTCAGTGTTCTTGGTGACTTCAGAACATAACTATGGTGAATAACAAGAACCAACAGTTTTTGGGTCAAAGATTGGAGCTCTTTGGCACTAGCAGGGGAGTAAGAGAGAAACGGCCACATAAGGAAATCTGTGGAAATTCCACTCCTTCCTGTGCTGTCAGCCAACAAGCCACTAATGGAGCTTTATGTGCTGTAGGGCAGTGGTGGTTTGAAATCAGTGTGGACCTGAGTCTGGGCGGATTAAGTCTACTTTCCCTCCTAACCACCTTCAGTCTTTTGTTTTTCCGGAAGGGCTGGGGACCAACATTAGTATTAGAACCCTGCAAAATGTCCGAATGTCCAAGTGGGCAAGGAGGGCATCATTTCTGCTCCGCAGGAGAGTGAGCTGGGCCAAACAGTGCAAATCTATAAAAATGAGAAAACGTAGCAACAGTGGTTTTCTGTTTCCCCTCTGGCTTTATGACTAATCTATACCTATCAGCAGCAGGAAGAGGTTTTCCCCTTGGAAGATCCTGGTATCCATTATCCATCCCAGGGGAAAGGATTCCATTCATGCGTGCTTCCAAGTAGGACAAAACAAACAGCAGGAGAAATATTTAGAGAGGTGAGGCTTGTCTCACAAATCACAGACAAGTGCAAGTGGGTTCATTAGCCCTGAGGGCATGAGTGAGCCACCATCTGTGGTTTGATATAAAATGACACCAATTGAACTGCTTCTAGCTATTGTCACAAACTCCCCGAAACAGATGGTGTCAGTAAATAATGGCAGACTCCTGAGTTAGATGATCCAGTGCAATCCCCAGACTGGCAGATTCCCACGAAAACATAATTAACTCAACTGCAGTGACGAGGACTCTGTTAATGAGAACATTTAGCAAACATGAGTCAGTTTGCTGGAATCTAGATGAAAACCACCAAGATTTCTCAGTAGCCCCCACAGATCGTCCTCAGTACTGACATAAAAAAGTCTCACTAACAGGGGTTCCATGAAGGCCCATGTTGCATGACTCAAGGCCAAATCAGGAACTGATGCTTGAATGTCAGCTGCAGACACAGGTGAGGTTGCAAATTCTAGCTTCAGTGAACTGTGATACGGTTTGGCCGTATCCCCACCCAAATCTCATCTTGACTTGTAGTTTCCATAATCCACACATGTCGTAGGAGGGATCTGGTGGGAAGTAATTGAATCATGCGGGTAGCTATCGTCATGCTGTTCTCCTGATAGGGAGTTCCTACGAGATCCGATGGTTTTATAAGGGGCTTCCCCCCACCCTTTACTCGGCACTTCTCTCTCCTGCTGCTAGTGAAGAAGGATGTGTTTGCTTCCCCCTCTGCCATGACTGTAAGTTTCCTAAGGCCTCCCCCAAGCCATGCAGAACTGTGAGTCAATTAAACCTCTTTCCTTTATAAATTATCCAGTCTCTGGTATTTCTTCATAGCAGCATGAGAACGAACTAACACAAATGAGATGCGACTCATGCAAAGGAAGATAATGGATTCAAATTATTCCCATATTTTCAGAGAAAAGTGTGTATCCTGAATGACATTATATCAGTGTGTGAAGGTCATCACAGAAAGTCGTCTTTCCCTCATCACTAGCCAGAGGCAGTGGCCTCATATGGCAAGGCCCAGTGGCACTGGGCAGTGTCTGCTCTGGCCTCCAGGACCTGCTCTGTAGTCATCAGCTCGTGGGCCCATTGTGATGTTCGTGCAGGTCGAGGGTGGGGGCATGGCTTACAAAAGTCAGCATGCCTCACGGTGGCTTGGAAGCCGGGGACACCGTCCAGGTCCCTGGGATGCAAGGCAGGGAGCGCCACAGGAGGTCACATAGAGTTTTGATAAATGGGTCCCACACAGATCAAATGTGTAATAAGGCCATCAATGCAACCTTAGGGGTGTTCCGAGCTACACATAACTCTCCACTGATGTCAGAAAATTATCCTACAGTTTCACAATATTCTTCTCCAACAAGTATTTGTTGAGCACTCACTCAGGGACAAGCATTTTGCTGAGGTGTAAGTGGAAAATAAATGAGGTAAATTTCTGCCCTTGGGGATGGAAATCTTAACTTTTTTTGTGGTCAAGTACAGGGCCTGAACATCATGCTGTGTGAATCAAACTTTAAAAATGCATGGTCATACGAAATGCTAGCAGCTGTGCTCTGTGACCCCCCTCTACGGCCCACTGTGTGCACCCTGTCGAAATCCCATCTCAGTTTCCTCCGCCCCTCCCTGCGCCGGATCTCCGCTCCACATCTGCTGGCCAAGTCTTCCCCATTGCTAAGTTCCCAGATGGCTTTCAGGTGACAGACTGGTAAAGTGATCATCATGACACTCTGAAAACAATGCTGTTTCGAGGCCTTTAAAAATAGCAGACATTCATTGCTGGCCTCCTGTGTGCAAGAGCTTTACCTGTAGTATCTCATTGTATCCTCCCAATACTCACAAGCACATTTTTATTCTCATTTTACAGACAAGGCCAGAGACATTCAATACCATGGCCAAGGTCACAGGATAAAAATATGGCGCATGTGAGATGCAGAACAGGAACCCAACAGGTGTCTGATTTAAAGGTCATGGGCATGGTCAACTCTACTGCTGGGCTCCCGGGAGGCTTATGCTGGCGGACTGACCCTAGATCGTCACCCTTGACTGAGGCTGTGCTGGTGGACTGACCTAGATCCTCAGTCCTGAGTGGAGGTTGCGCTGGTGGACCGACCCTAGACCCTCAATCCTGGTTGAAGCTGTGCTGGTGTACTGACCTAGATCCTCACCCAAGCGAGGCTGTGCTGGTGGATTGACCTAGATCCTCACCCCTGACTGAGGCTGTGCTGGTGGAGTCACCTTAGATCCTCACTCCTGGGTGGAGCTTCTGCTGGTGCGCTGACCCTAGATCCTCATCCCTGGCAGAGGTTATGCTGGTGGACTGTCCTACATCCTTACCCCTGACTGAGGCTGTGCTGATGGACTGACCTTAGATTCTCACTCCTGAGTGGAGCTTGTGCTAGTGTGCTGACCCTAGATCCTCACCCCTGACTGAGGCTGTGCTGGTGGACGACCCTAGATCCTCATCCCTGACTGAGGCTGTGCTGGTGGACTGACCCTAGGCCCTCATCCCTGACTGAGGTTGTGCTAGTGGACTGACCCTAGATCCACAACTCTGACTGAGGCTGTGCTGGTGGACTGACCCTAGATCCCCATCCCTGGCTGAGGCTGTGCTGGTGTACTGTCCTGTATCCTCACCCTGACTAGGGCTCTGGCAGCACCATGCAGCCTCCCAGGATAGTCTGGGTCCTGTTGGCAGCGCCCCTCCTCTTTCTCCTATCTTCAGATCAGTGCTGTGGAGCTCTGAGGCTAGGGGATTCCGGAGTTTCTAGCTCTTGATGAGGGGAGAGGGCAGGCAGCAGATCCTGGAGAGTCAGATGTGATCTGCAAGCCTTGAGATATCCCTGCACCCCAGAAAAAGTCAGGGTTGCTGGCCTTCTTGGTTCTGACTTCCTTTCCTGTGGGTGTCTGGTTCTAGCTTCATGGGGAGTTGGCACTAGAAAAACTCAGGCTTTTGTGCATGGAAGCCAGAGTTTTTGTTCCCACCATGGAGCCCAGGGTGCCCAGACTGTCCGTCCAGGTGTGCTGCCCAGCTCCCATACCTGAGCCAGGAGATGTACCTGGTCAGGCTGGTGAGGTGGGTGGGGTGCGGGAGAGGCTCACTGATCTCAGAAACAGGCTCTGGGACTGTGGGCTCATGCACAATAAGACCACAACACCCTTAGCAGACTGGCTCCCAGGAAGGTGCTGGTTTCTATTTTTATCTAGAAATGTTTCTCACTGCCATTTAGACTTGAGCCCACCTTGACTGGTGAGCTGGGAGGCTATGGGGTGGGAAGATAGGTTTCTAGTTATTTCCTACCCAAGTATGGTTCAGCGTGGCTCTGCTAGGAGGTTTAATGCATTTATTTATTCGCACATTCACTACCCAGAGTGCTTGTTATGGCAAGTCCTGTGCCAGCGCCCTGGGCACACGGAGGGATCTGACAGGGTCTCTAGGCCAGTCTATCTAACTGATAGACTAGCTTATCAGTTAGTCCTGGGGATGGGTGGTCAGTGCCTCACTAACACAGATGGGAAAAAATAAATTGCCTAACAAACTAAGACTAGCTGACAGGTTCTGCAACAGGTAGTCCTCCCCAGAAAAACCAGCTCTTTCCTGCACTTCTGAGCAGCCTCTCCCACCCCATAGACAATCCATGGCCCCACCTCGGGGTGGGTTCTGGTTATGGGGACAGCAAAGTTGGCTTTGGAATGTGTGGCCTCACCTGGTGCTCCTTGCTCTCCTTTCTGTCCTGGGACTCCCACAGGGCCTGGAAGGGTGTTGGCGTCTCCTGGGTCACCTCTGTCCCCAGGAGGGCCTGGGAAGCCTGGGTCTCCGTGGAGGTCGGCACCTGTGGAAGAGTTATGACAGCAGCTGAGGTCGGTGTTTCCAACCACACAGCTGACTTTCCTAAGTGAAAGAACAGCTCGGGGTGCCTCAAAAGCAGAGAAACAGAGGCAGCCATGGTGATTTCAGCTTGCATGACAATATATGGCCTCCAGGTCGCAGGAGTGAGATTTGAAAGGGATCTTACAGAGATCACAGTGGAAGCCCTTGGCTTTATGGATAAGAGGATCGAGGCCCATCAGAGGGTCCAAATTCACAGAAACAGTGGGTCAAGGAGCTGGGACCCCTCCCAGGCCTCTTGGCTCCTGGGGGCTGCTCTTCAGGCTATGCTTAATTAGGTTTTCAAAGTAAACACTGTCTAAAGTCTTCCCGTTCTCATAACAGGTGTTCACCGCCATCGTGGCAGGAAACAGCAAGACAACTTGACGAGGATCTCCCGCCACTTGCCCATTGGAACTGGAATGGAGTGTTAATGACGCAGGAGTGCGTGAATTTACATGTCATATACACACACACAAATTCATCTGTAGACAGAGCAGTATTTGGCTATATGAAACATCTACAAAGAGCACATTCTAAAAGCAGCTTTAGGATTATGGGTGCTTTTTTCCTTCTTAAATGTGTTAATTTTTAAATGTGTTTAAATGTGTTAATTTTTTTCTCCACTGAACATAAATAATTTGTATATATTGAAAAGAAAACAAGGTTATCTTTTGAAAAAAAGACACAATCAATAATAAAATGATTCCCCACTTAGTGCCTGATGTCCTTCAAATGTTATTTTGTTAGTCCTATAATAGATTACAAAATTAAATGAAAAGACAAGGACATTAAGATTTAGGGTGTGGCCGGGCGCGGTGGCGCAAACCTGTAATCCCAGCACTTTGGGAGGCCGAGACGGGCAGATCACGAGGTCAGGAGATCGAGACCATCCTGGCTAACATGGTGAAACCCTGTCTCTACTAAAAAATACAAAAAACTAGCTGGAGCTGGGCGGGCGCCTGTAGTCCCAGCTGCTCAGGAGGCTGAGGCAGGAGAATGGCGTAAACCTGGGAGGCGGAGCTTGCAGTGAGCTGAGATCCGGCCACTGCTCTCCAGCCTGGGTGACAGAGCAAGACTCCGTCTCAAAAAAAAAAAAAAAAGAGTTAGGGTGAAAATAGCTGAATTTAAAATAAAGAAGTTTCAAGAAGCTGCCAAGCCTTCCTGCACTATTGCTATCTCAGCTTCTCGGGGAGGACAGGCTAAAGGGAGGCCTTCTGTGGGAAAGCCTGGCGATCCTTGTGAGGAATGAATCGACATCCAGCTGCTGTTATTATATCCTGGAAGGGCTCAGGATGGAAACCTTATTCTGCCATTGGTTGTTGGAAATAATGAGGCTTTATATCCCCTCCAGGGAAAAAAATGTGCTACAATAGTTTATAAAATAAGCCAGAAAAATGCTATGAAAGGTGTCAGTTTCTTTTTCCTGTGGAATAAGAAGCCCTTGGTTCGCCACTGCTATGGACTGATGGTGTCATTCTCCCCAACCCCAAAGTTCACAAGTGGAAGCCCTAACTCCAGTGTGATGGCATTTGAAGGGGGGGCCTTTGGGAAGTAATTAGGGTTATGCCAGGTCATGAGGGTGGGGCCCCAAGATGGGGTTACTGCCCTTATAAGAAGTGACAGGGGAGAGCGGGTGTCTCTCCTGTGAGGACACAGCGAGCAGCCAGGACGCGGCCCTCCCAGAACCCGACCACGCGGGCATGCTGATCCCAGCCTCCGGCCTCCAGAACTGGGAGGAAACCCATTTCGGTTGTTTTTGGCTCCCAGCCTGTGGGTGCCCATAGACTCAGCGCTATCGCTGTCTCCAGCATCAGAACTGCCCAGGGGTAGGTGGAGACCGCTGGCTTTCTTATGCCAATGAAATGAGAGATCACAGATACACACTGGGCAGAGTGAATACTCCGGACACCTGAGGGGTGCAGGTGCGCCCCACCCTCCACACAGTGCTGCTGAAAAAGCAAGGACTCTGTTTATACTCTGTCTAAAAGCCTGATGGGTCCATTCAACACAGCAACTGGCTTGAGAAACCGATTCTTAGGGATCACATCTTAGCAGCATACAGGACCCCGGGGCCCGGACCCGCCTCTCAGGGCCCATCACATAGCACTTCAGGAAGCCCACCCAGCTCTCTGAGACCCTCCCTTCCCTGAAGTCTGGAGGGCAGACTCAGCACAGAGTACCTGGGGATCCTGGAAAGCCTTTGGTGCCTGGCAAGCCGTGCAAGCCACGGATCCCACGGAGTCCCGGAAAACCTGTGAGGGTGTCACTCATTGTTATTTCACGTGTAGGACGGCACAGGGGGTTCTGGGTGGGAGACACCCTCAAGATAACTCAGATGTGCTCTGTTGGCTCTGAAACTGTCACCTGGTACTGTCACCCCTACAATCCTGCTAAAGCCCCACAAATAGGAAGCAGCTAAGCCACGCGCTCAACTTACACGACATGTAAACTAACTACTCTTACGTTATGTAGGAAAACCACTGAACTGGGACACTGTCTTCATGGAATCTTTTTAACAGACTCACTAGGCCAGAAGGGGCCTGGGGAGGGGTGACATGTCCCACACCTCTTCTTGACGCCTGGCCACTGTTGTATGTTTGGTTTGTAAAAGCTGCTTGGAACAAATAGCCCGATGTCATTTCCATTCCCTCTGGATTTCTGAGGGTAAATATTTCTAAAGCAGGACACAGCAAACAGGTGGGAATTCCTTCTGTGACGTGGGCAGTAAGCATGGCAGGGTGGTCCATCTCGGGGTTGCCAGGGGGCTGGAAGGGGGCCCCGGGGCGGCCTGTGCGGCACAGTGGGACACTGAGGCTGCTCCTGCATCCTGATCTCGCTGTGCATCCCTGTGTGGCGATGACAAGTGGACCCGGAAGCCTCCCTGGGAGGCTTTCATTCATCCTTCTGGGAGGTGAAGCCCTGGGCAGATTTATGCATCTGGCTTGATTCCCAGTCGCTGGGGGCACCAGTGTACCCTGTGCTGCTATGTTGGTGCAGACCACCACAAGCCACAGCAAACCTGCCTTTACTCTCATATGGGCCTTCGAAGTCGCCCTGAGAGAGGCTGGCCTGCTCAGCGGTGCCTCCTGCACAGCCCACGACTCTGGGTCTGGGTGACCGTGTTTTCCGTGGCCTTACCTGGTAAGCCTGGAGTTCCCGGCCAGCCATCATCTCCTTTGCCACCAGGCAATCCAATCCGCCCCGGCTCTCCCTGCGACCCTGGAGGCCCAGTTAGCCCTGGAAAGCCTGGGAGTGAACACAGCATTAAGTCTGAGCACACAGGACACCTTGGGCACTGCCTGGTGAGGTCCTGGCGGTAGGGGCAGCTGCTCTGGGAGGGGCTGAGGGCCAGAAGGGCTGCAGTGACAGTTGGAGGAGAGATCAGAACTGTCCCTCAAGCTGGGGATGTAGGTGGTCTTAGACCCCACAAACATATTCAGTAGGATTTGTTCAGCCTTGTCAGAGAGAAAATAGTGTGTAGTTTTAATTCTCGCCCTATTATCCAAATAGACGTCTGGAGAGGACCCTGAGGCAGTGCCTGGAGAGATGAGCCTCCTGGCGTTCCCCGGTGCGGAGTAAACACAGCCGGAAGCAGCAGCAACACCGTGGGAAGCCAGCCCACTGTCCGCTCTCCTTCTCTAACCGAGGACGTTCTTAGGGGGTTCTGCATATTCAACGCAAGCAAAGGGATCCCTTACAAACTGTCAGCTTCTATATGATAAACAGAGGCTCGGCCGAAAAGGCGCTTCTCATTCCCCCCCATGCTTCTCTCCAGTTCTCAGGTCTGCCCCCAGCCCAGGTGGTTGTTTCTCTCCACACTGTCAGCCCCGAGGAAGGCTCCTAGGCGGGCAGCAGGCATGAGTGAGCTTCCAGGGTTGGGTGTGATTGGAGGAAATTGACAACATTGGCCGCCTTTGTTCTGGGGTCTCCGGCTGTGTGGCTGCGGGAGATTTTACCTGTTTGCCCTTTAAGCCCAGGAGGGCCTTGGACTCCAGTCACGCCTGTTATCCCAGGGAAGCCGATGTCACCTCCTGTTCCCTTCTCTCCAAAGAATCCCTTCAGACCTGCAACCACAGACATGCTGTTGGAACAGACACCGCACCCCTGTGGGCTCCAGGGAACCCCAGCTCTAGTATGTACAGAACCACACTGCTGCGCCTCCAGGAATGGAGAGAGGCATCTAACCGTGCTCCTTTCTCAGCTGATTTTTAACCTACTTCCTCCCTCTGAGCCTGCACTAGCCAGCCTTCAAGGCAGCACCCATGCACCCCTCACTGTCTTAGGGAAAACAGGACACCCGCAGGGACGATGGGCACAGCTGGCCCCACCCTTCCACTGTGGGACCGCAGCTCTGAGATACTGTCTCCTGGTGATGGACGCAGGGGAGGCTCCACTCCAAAGCCTTTCTGGCCCCAGAGTCTAATAAAAACCAAAATGTTCAAAGGGTAACACCAAAAATAATTCTTGGGTGGGGGTAGCGTCTCTTTCCTGACACATTTTCAGTTGAACAAGTGAAGGCATCATTAGAGACACATGGTAATGATGGTCCACGTTTCTGTCTTCATAAACCAAACGGCCAGAGTGACGGCCTAGGGTGGGAGACGCAGCCAGCCAAGCGTCAGATGGCCCAGCAGCACAGAGCTCCCCTGTCACTCAGGAGGAAGCCACTGGAGCCCAGGTCATAGATAACAAAGGAGCCCGGGAGGGCTGGTAAACTGGGGTGCCTATTTCCCAGCGGCAGTTCTCTGATCCTGTGCTCAACCGAACACATCTTTGCATTCCAGAGCAATTTCTAGACAAAGAACTAGCCCAGCAGTCTCCTCACTGGTCAAGCCTGGAGAGACTCCTTTTCTCCCACCAGGGCCAGCCCTGCAAACACCTGGGGCTCCAGCAACTTGAGCAGTGTGGGGTTCCCCCAAAAGAAAATCCCGAGAAGGAAGAAAACTAGCACAGGCGCCTTGAGACGTCACTGCAGGCAGGAACCTCAGTGATGTGCAGAAGGGAAGGGAGGCACTGTGCCGTCCCAGCCCCTCCCAGCTGGCTCGGGCTGGTCAGCTGCCTCCGTACCTCTCTTAAGCAATGGCCTGACTCCCACTCCCCCTTTCCTGGACCCTTCGCTGTTTCTGAGAAGCTCGGCTGAGCGACCACCTGCTGCACACCCTCAGGTGTTCCGGGAGCCAGGGTACTAGTTGGCTTTTCACTAGTTACACTTTATGGGCTGCAGTGACTCTCATTCACCGAGTGCCCATTCTGGCTATTTTCAGTATCAACGAGAGAGACACAGAGACAGAAAGACGTCTTGATTTTGCCTTCAGATTTAACTTAATTAAAAGTGACGGTCTTTCTTGCACATTGGGCTTGAAGACCTCATTCACTACCAAGTGCTTTCTGGGTTGTTACCAAATTTGATCTGTTTGGCAAGTCGGGCTCCTAGACGAAGGCTCAGGGCTGTTGTTGAAGATGAAGACATGGAAAATAACTCGTGTACCTGGTATTCCAGCGGTGCCCTGCTCCCCCTTCAGGCCTGGTCTTCCTGGTAAATTTATAGTGTCCCCGATGTCACCTGTTAAATGCAAAAGAGATGGCTAAGAACAGGACTTTCCACCGGGAGGCTGTGAGTTTTGCAACTTCTATTTTGTTATACTCCTAACAAGAATAATTTGCTTTAAAATATATAACAGCACTTGCAGGTCTGATACTGGCTCACATGCTCAGAGAGCTCTGAATCGTGGACTCCCCGTTTTCACTGGATGGGCAACACTCACCGAAATCACCGGTCGGGCCGATCTCGCCATATAGGCCTGCTCTCCCTGGGGCGCCTTTGTCACCCTAAGGACAGACACGAACCATCTTAGAAGGCTGTTAGTGAGGTCAGCTGTAACTCTGAAGTTAGCTCACTTGTTTAACTATCCAGTACGCTAGCAATAATACTCAAGGTGTGTGATCTTGTCGTTTTGCAGAAAACTTGACTTTTTCAGCGTGTATCATAGGTGGTTTGCTTAGCTGTTCTTTATGTTTATTTTTTTCTTTGAGACAGGATCTCACTCTGTCACCCAGGCTGGAGTGCAGAAGCACAATCATAGCTCAGTGCTGCCTCGATTTCCTGGACTCAAGCCATCCTTCCGTCCCAGCCTCCTGTGCAGCTGGGATTACAGGTGTGAGCCACCAAGCCTGACTAATATTTTTAAAATTTTTAGTAGAGATGGGGTCTTGCTATGTTGCCCAGGCTGGGCTTGAATTCCTGGGTTCAAGTGATTCTCCCTCCTCTGCCTTCCAAAGTGCTGGGATTACAGGTCTGAGCCACTGTGCCTGGCCTTGCTGTTCTTATGGAACTGTGAAGTGATCCAGTGAAACAAGCTTGGCAACTGCATCATAATCAAGGGCCCAGGTCTCGATCACGACGGTGTGGTGACGTCAGCAGCGGCAGTGACTCTGACCACATCCTCGCTCTGCCACGCTTTCCCACGCACACATGGTGGACCCCATCTCAACGGCGTATTCATGCCTCATGAAAACCCTGCCAGGGAGGCACCGCTACTTCCCAACGACAGGCAAGGGAACTGAAGCACAGACAGGTTTTGTTTAAGGTCACTCCGCCAGCAAGTGGCAGAACTGGGATTTCCATTTGGGCAGCCAGATCGCAGAACTTGCTCTCTAGATTATAAGAGACGTGGGGCTGTGCGCTTCCGTCTGTGCACAGAGGGAGACTTCTCCAGAAGGACGTAGGTGGCTGGTGAGGAGGTTGGGAAGATGCCTGGGTTGCTTGGTGGCTTCCTGGAAGCCCTAGTTTTCCTCTCTACAGTGGCTTCCTCTGCAGAGGGAGCATGAGAATTCTGGTCTACCTTGGTGCCACTGGGACTTCAGCCCTACAGCATCAATGCCCACATGAGTCGCTGCAGTATGAATATAGCCAGGCTGGGCACGGTGGCGCAAACCTAGAATCCCAGCACTTTGGGAGGCCGAGGCAGGTGGACTGCCTGAGGTCAGGAGTTCAAGACCAGCCTGGCCAACATGGTGAAACCCTGTCTCTATCAAAAATACAAAATTAGCTGGGCGTGGTGGTGCGTGCCTGTAATCCCAGCTACTTGGGAGGCTGTGGCAGGAGAATCGCTTGAACCAGGAGGCCGTGGTTGCAGTGAGCCGAGATCATGCCATTGCACTCCAGACTCTGTCTCAAGAAAAAAAAAAGCTCTGTTGTTGGAGGAAGGGGGAGGGTATCCACAGGCTGTACCTTTGTTTAGATAATGCTCTATTTTTCTTTCTCAAAGTTTACTTTTCTGAGGCATAACTTAAATACAGTAATGTCCACTCAAATGCACAGCTCAATGCATTTGAACTCATGTGTCACTGAAAGACACAGAACACTGTCAGCACCCTATGGTAACCCCACCTAAAGCAGCTGTGCTCCCGATACCCCATCAAACAGCCTTGTCAGTTCTTGAACTGCACATCGAAGAAATTGAATCATGTGTCCTTTGCTGTTTCTGGTTTATTTTGTTCAACATAAAGTTTGGAAATGAAGTTAGGTTGTTGGATTTTACCAGGAATTCTCATTTATTGCTGTGTATGGAGATAAAATGCACAGATAATGCTGTGTCTGGTCAGAATATACCATGTTCATTTATTCTTTTCCCTGTTGGTGGACATTTGGGCTGTTTTCTACTTTCGAGCTGTTATGAATAAAGGTCCTTTGGACATTGTTGTAGGTGTCTTTGGTAGACACAGGCATCTTTCTTTTTTCTTTTTTGAGATGGAGTCTTGCTTTGTCAGCCAAGCTGGAGTGCAACGGCGCAGTCTCCGCTCACTGCAACCTCCGCTTCCTGGGTTCCAGCGATTCTTCTGCCTCGGCCTCCCTAGTAGCTGGGATTGAGTGTGCACCACCAAACCCAGCTAATTTTTTATATTTTTGGTAGAGACGAGGTTTCACCATGTTGGCCAGGCTAGTCTAAATCTCCTGACCTCAAGTGATCTGCCTGCCTTGGCCTCCCAAAGTGCTGGGATTATAGGCAAGAGCCACCACACCTGGCTGGCCTCTTTCTTTTTTAAAGTGACCCGAATAGCACACACAGACTGGCTAGAAGATCCTCTCAGCTGCAGATTTTGGGAGTGAGGGGAGGAAGACCCCTGAAGAATTCTGTACACCAAGGTGGGCCAGACACGCAGGCAGGCCCTGGCCTGCCACTAAGGGTTCACACCAAGGGGCCCAGACCTTCTGATCCGCTCCAAATGTGCCCATCCCCCTGGGAAGGCCAGCCGCGTGCTGGGGACTGTGAGAGTACACTATCCTTAACCGAAAGAGGCTAGAAATGGAATTCTAGGAAACGCAATCTATGGGGAGCCACGCTGTGCTATGTTATATACACTGTTTATACAGCACTCAAGGAAACTGCAAGGTAGCTACTACCTTCATTCCGCAGCTGAGGGAGAAGGTGTGGACAAGAGAGCCCTGCCCAGGGTCAGGGCCATCACTGTTACCATCACAACAGCGTGTCTGGCCCACATCAAGTGCTCAACAGACACCTGCTGAACAAAGGCTGAGGGAGTGAATGGCGGCCCGGATGGGAAGCCAGGCTGCCCGGCCCCAGGTCTACACTGTGATTCAGCCATGGGCTCTCAGGCCTGGTGTCACTGATGTGCTCAATTTCAGAGCTTCGATCCCTGAAAATTCAAGTTTTCTTCTCTCAAGGACCCCATAAAAATGCAGACAACATGCTTCACCCAGCACAAGCACACAGAAGGACCACAGCAGCTGGGGGTGGCCTCACACTACAGCCGCACAGTGTCCACGTGCAGCAGCTCCTTACAGGGCTGTGTGGACCGCGCCAAGCCTGAGGCTGCCCTGAACATGCCGCTGACACTCTCACCCTAGCAAATGCCAGACCAAAGCACGTTCATTAACAAGCAGAGGGGAGAGGAGCTCACAGAACAGGGGGAGTAAAAGACGCCCACTCACCCGGCTTCCTATGAATCCTGGGAACCCTGTAATTCCAGGGGGGCCAGCCACCCCAGGGAATCCTGGCAAACCAGGGATGCCCGGCGCTCCGATGTCTCCCTTGACTCCTTTGATGTGGCCGGGCCTCCCAGGCAGCCCGGGGATTCCCGACAGTCCTGGGATGCCTGGCATTCCTGGGATACCTGCAGGAAGACCCTGGGGTGTAACACTCTGGCGAGGACGCAGCACCTGCCCTCCTGAGGTTTCCAATGTTGCAGCCTGGATGCATTTTGCTATCCTAAGTGCTGCAAATCTTAAGATGGGAAAGCGAGGTTACTCAGGCATCAGAGAACAACCCTGCACGGGCTGTGGACAAACGGGGTGCCCAGAGACGAAAAGCACGAAGAAAGCCAGGTGTAGGGCACGGGCGTCTCTGGGGACGGAGAGCAGCAGGAGCTGGGGCAGGCTGGGGCAGCAGGGACTAGGGGACCCCTGGCTGCAGGTCAGAAGACTCACCTTTTGCGCCCAGGTATCCTTTCAGTCCCATAGGCCCTTCGTCTCCTTTCTCTCCTTTAATGTCTTTCATTCCTGGCAGGATGACGGGAGGTGGTCCTGGGGGCCCAGGGTCCCCTCGGCTGCCTGGAAGGGAATAGAGTGCTGTCATTTTCTGGGGGCTCCAGACCAGGCAGGAGAACACAGGTGAAGACCTGGTCCCTGAGGCACGGGGGCTGCACGTCTCCCCCAAGCGGGGAAGCCTCGGAGAGAGACCAAGGGCTCCGGAGAAGCCTCTCCTGTGTCCATCGGAGTCGTCGGAGTTGGGGGTGGCTCCAGGGTCCTGGGCCTGAGGCTGGAGTCACTGAGCACACAGCACCACAGCGGGTGGATCTGCCTGCCAGCAGACACAGAGGGAGCGGTCAAAGCTAGTGTGGCTTCCATAGGATGTTTTGTGAGAGGGTCATTTTGTCATGTGTGCTCTGATGGGACTGTGATGGACCTCGGTCACAAGTAGGAAGGCCCATGAGGAGAGCGCCAGCTCCGTGCCCTCCTGTAGGCACCTTCACAGGGAGGAGAAGCATGGAAGGGACGCCGTGGGGGCGTTCTGAGGACCTGAGGAATTCCAGGAGGGGCAGGGCCCAGAGCTGCAGGCCGGGTGGGAAACTGTGCTAGTTCAGGCTGGGGATGCCCTGGAATCCATCCTCATTGGAGGAGTGAGTGAAATCTGGCTGAGTGAAAATAACTGAGTTTCATTCTCTAAGCATTTACTGTGTATTCAGTACTTGGCTAGAGGCTGATGGGATCAAAATCATAAATTGGTCCTGACCCCACAGAGCATGCCCACCAGTGGAGGGACAGACACCCCCATGGTTAACTTCACCCTAAGGAGGCTCGAGGAAATAATTACAGCGGAGCTGAAAATTACTTAATCTTAAAATGCCATTTTTTTTTTTTTGCGTGAAATAGCCTGAAATCTCTGTTAACATGAAGACTATTTGAAAACGCCAAGTGTGAGTAAAAATCTTAACAAAAATGAGCACCCAAGATTGCAATTACACTCCTGCTGGCAGCCTAGGAAGGTTCCCATTTCTCCACCTCCTCACCAACACTCACTCTCAGTCATTAAGTTTTTAGAGACCACTGTGATTATTTCAGAACAAAAGCATCTGAACAGAAGTCATGCAAATGTGCCTTGTTAGTAATAAACTCAATGAACGAGGGGCCTGACCTGGGGGGGTCTTGAGATGCCTGTCCGCGTGGCGGTTGAACCCACCTCATGTGTGGCCCACGTTCTCTCTGGCACTGTGTTACATCCTTCCACTTGGAAAGCTGTGTCCTCCTGCACCGGATGGCACTCCCTTCTCTTTTCCCTGCTTTTCACCAGCCCCCCTTCATGTTTACCACAATATACTCATGGTGCAATATGTTTTCATGACATATTTGGTTCTTAGCGATGCCATCATTTTGGTTCTCAAGAGTTTCCTTCGGTTAGGATTATTCCCTTATCACATGGTCAGTGTGTTGAGGCAGGGATAAAGCCCTTGAGCTTTCGTTAGTTCATTTTGTTTGTTTCATCTCGCTTAGGGTTCCTGGATGCATGGGTTTTCAAAAATTCATTCTGGGTTAGGAGGATGTTAAGAGAGGGACATACCTTTAAAACCTGGCTCACCAGCCAGACCCTTCAGACCAGGTATTCCGAAAAATCCAGCCTCGCCTTTGCTCCCTGGAAACCCGGGTCTCCCTTTGAGTCCAGGCATGCCCTGGAAACCATCCATCCCAGGTGAGCCTCTCTCTCCTTCAGAGGAAAAGAGAAAAGTGCTGGGTTAGACGTGAATAAAATGCATGGGACATTTTAATCTCACGTCTCTGTAACGTTTCGGCAATTCAAGTTCTGAACCTAAAATAGGGACTTCTGGGGACACCATCTTCTGAGCAACTCTCTCTGTTGATCTCTGCTATTAACAGACAGCATTCCAGAGTCAGCCCGTCTTCAGACCAGACACTGGCAACAAGGAAACATATAAAGGTCAGGCAGGAAGACTAGGAGGGAAATCTGAAGGTGATGCAGGTCCACGGGCCCACAGGCCCATCAAGACAAAGGCAGAGGGGCGTGCTGGAAAGGAGGGCAGCAGTAACACTGCACCTGGCATGGAAACACGACACAGGACCATGGAAAGAAGACCAATGTCTCCAGCAACATAAGGACAGACCAAGGTGTCTCCAGCAACCGAAAGACAGACCCATATGTCTCCAGTAATGGAAAGACCAACCCACGTGTCTCCAGCAACGGAAGGACAGAACTGTGTGTCTCTAGCAATGTTCACGGGCTGGAGGGCTCTGCTTCTAGACTGGCCTGCTTGTGCTGAAATAAACCTATCCCTGTAACCAACTACTTTGCTTTGCTTTGGTTTGGTTTCAGATTCACCAAATAACCTCTGGATCTGAATCCAGGCTCCTGATTGGACCTCTCCACACATCTCCCTGTGCAGATGGTCATATTTACAGTAAGATGATGCTTCCCAGGGAAGAGCAGTTTGTCTTGGCAAATTCATAAACTGGCTTTGTCAGGCACGTTGGTCCCACCAGCGTCTAAGCAGCATTAACCAGCCGTCCTGGGGCTGCTGTCTCCTGGGTCAGGAGAGTCCCAAGGCCTCCAATCTGCAGACGTGTGAGGCCAGCCCCGCGGCCCACAGAGCTGCCCAGCAGAGCTGTCTCAGGTCAGAGTTTATCAGACCCAACCTCCCCGCAAAGTGATCCCTGGTCACAGTCACATAATTACCTTTTAGCCCGGGGGTCCCGGGCATTCCATCAATTCCTTTAAATCCAGGGCTTCCTGGGTGGCCTCGCTCCCCTGCCAAGCCAGCATCTCCTCTGTCACCGGAGAGACCTTTCATGCCCACAGGGCCAGGAGCGCCTATGTCCCCAGGGTCCCCTCTATCTCCAGGCAGACCTGTTGGGAAAAGGAGCAAATCAAAGAGGGTGGACAAACACACACACAGGAAATTTCTCTTCTGCTTTTACAGCAGAAAGAACATCATCTTACTTCTGAGTGTTCGGTAAGAAAAGCTTCTTGGAAGGAAAGTGGAACGCCGCCATGTTGGGGTGAGTTTCCAAAGTGTGGCCTGAGCGGGACCCTGGGGCTGGCCTTTCAGGAGAGGTCTTTATCTGGAGGTTGAGGCTGTGCTGGGGGTGCCAGCCAACATGGCTTTCCCACTGCAGCCTTCAGAAGCCAAGGGACGAAGCTGTTTGGATGCTGATGTGAGTGGGGGGCCTTGGTCACTGGGGCTAGTCAAGAGCTGGCCTGTTCCTCGCAAACATCACCGGCTCCAGCCTGGAGTTAGTCTGGGGGACCCTCCAGCTGCCCATTTGCTGCCGCTGCCTCTTTGGTCTCTGTGCTCCCATCTCACCATTGCCACTGTCACGAGCCTGGCAGCTCCCAGCCCATAGCTGTCCTCGCGCCTCCCCTGACTCCAAGCCTTCCGAGGACTGCCTGCTGGGTCCCTAAAATCCCTTCTTAATGCATTTCTCTGTTAAAAACTCCCAAAAGCCCCCTCTGCCTGGGGGCTGTAACTCCTTAGCTCCAGCATTCACTCCTCCCAACCTTTGGCTCAATCTTCCCATCTAAAGCCCCAGCCCCTCCTATCAGGTTCTCTTCCCCAGCCGGTTTGGGGGATCACAGGCTCCAGTGTTCCCTCGCAATCCAGCCTCTGCTGGGGTGGTCCCCCTTCCTAGAGAGCACCCTGCATTCGCGTCCCAGCCTTCTCCCCTGCTGGTGCCAGGTACTTCTCCCCTTGGGCTTGCTCTGACCTGCCTGTCCCCGCCTCCTCTGGGTCACTGGGGGCCGCGTGGCCTGGTCACTCTGCTGGCTTTGCCCAGGCCAAGTGGCAGCCTTTTAATGTGTGTGTCTCTCTCTCCACATAAAGTGTAGGCTTTAGTTCAGGACAGGCTTTCCCATGGGTCTTGTAAGCACCACATGAGGCTATGTCCACTTGATTCTCAATAGCTGAGAACCAGCACCGCCCTGTCAATACTGAGCTAGGAGCCTGAACCTCTGGTTCAGGTTTGCTACCCCGGGAAGCCAGTGGCTAGTGCGGCAACAGGGGAGTGGGCCCTGCCTGAGTCCAGCCCCCAGCTCTTGGACACAGGTGAGGTCCCACATGGGGGAAACCAGTGTGTGTCTTCAAGTGGCACGGCAGTCCCCTGCTAAGGTCCTGGACAAAGCTGTCGCCTGACTGGCAAACCAGAGAAGTATGGTTAAGACTGAGAGTTTCTAAAAGGTGACTGTGGTCCATGGAGACCACTCCTTATTAAGCAACTGCATCTTTCCCACTTTTCAGGTACAGTGTCCTTTGGTGACATAAAACACTTCCTTAAAAAGCTGTTTTTCTGGACAAAACAAAAAGGTGGGAAAGTGTCTCGATTCCTCCAACCTGCACTGACAGTTTCACTGGACCATGAAGCGTACAAGTCTGGGAAACTGGCTGTGCTGAGTGCTGGAGAGTGGCCTGGCCAGCGGTGGGTGATGCCCATGGATGCTGTGCCCTGCTGTCTTCCGGGCCACCTGTGCCACCTGCCTTGGCCTCTGTGTGGTGAGCATGCAGCCGAGGCTCCCCTCCCCGCTACTCTGCTCCAGCCTACCCCCCGCCCCGTTTTCCACCTGCTTCCAACCCACACCCTGCACTTTCATAAAACAATTTCTCCTCTCCACATCAGAGCAGCGATTCTGAACTTTTGCAGTGGGAATTTCTTTCCTTTTCTTTTTTCCTGATGAAACCTCCCCTAGATCCTTAATACATATAACAGGAACAGAGGATGAGCCGATGTCTCCAGCTGTTTAGGTCTCCTTGTTAGGCGAAATACACGTTCTGGTTTGGGAACCCCTGCAGCTCTTAAGGGGTTCCATGGAACAGAGTTTCAGAGCTCCACAGAGAAGGCAGTGCTAGTTCTCTTGGCAGGACCAGTGAGGACCCTACTCGTTTAGGGGAGGGCTGGAGTCTTACCTTCACGACCTGGGATTCCTGGCAGCCCCAAGGGCCCCTCTTGGCCAGGAGCTCCTGGGAATCCATGCTGTCCTGGAGGCCCGGACAGGCCTGGCTGGCCGGAAGGTCCCGGAAGGCCCGGCTGGCCCTTCAGCCCTGGCATCCCAGGCATCCCTTGACTTCCTGCGGGAATCAGAGACAAGAGCTGTAGGGGCCGACTCTGGACTGTTTGTCACAGACAGCGTCTCCCTCCACGCACTCATTCTGTTCAGAGAGTACTTCATGCTTTTCCGGACTCGAGAGAATCAGGAAAATGCAAAGAAGTATAAAGGGTAAAATCACGGTAACGCACACCATCACTCAGGGATAATGACTACCACAGGGCATTTCCTTCCTGCCCTTTTCCATTCCTACAAATAACTAGACCTTTGCAGAGTTGACATGGCACAATAAGTACAGTTTTAACCTAGTTTTCTTCACCTGACTTTATATTTTGAACATCGTGCCACATTTAAAAATAGTCTTTGAAACATTTAAATAACTACATGAATAAAACTCTATCACTGGAGACATTTAATGTATTCCATCGCATTCTTCCCACTTCTTTCACCCAGTGTGAACACCTGCTGTCCACAGCATCATCTTTCATTAAAGCTTGGGGCTGGGGTTCCCAAAGCCGATTTGGCATCAGTTGAACCCTTGAAGTCACTGGGTGCCTTGTCACTCATGAAACGTGGGTGCTCTGTCTACTTTGATAGAGATACATTGATAACATCGTAAACAACATTAACACATTTTAAAAAAGTGTTAAGTTTTACACCAATAAAATTGCATTCCAGATTATTCCTATTTTCCTTCTTCACCTCTGACTAAGCACGGTCAGGCCCATCATCTTTCTCTCATACCAACTGTACACATTCTGCCAAGGAAACCAGCGATCCTGTCACGGCCCCCGTCACGGCCAGGTAGATGCAACTTGACAACAGATTACATCAGTTAATCCACACCTGTCAAAGTTCTCAGATGCCCAGACTGCACCGACTACCGCAGGTATCACGGTGTCGTCACAGACACTTTCTAAAGGAGCATTGGAAGGCCATGGGAGAAGGTATGCATGGCTGCCACCATAGGGCACTGCTGCTTCCTACCAAATCCCCTGGAAGGGACTGGGGTTGCCCTTGGAGGCCCTGTGCAGCCGGGATGGGGCCCCGGGCTCCCCGATGGGGCACTCACCTCTGAATCCAGGGGGGCCTCTGTCTCCGGGAAGGCCTTTAAACCCAGGCTGTCCAGGCACACCAGCATCTCCGCGTGGCCCGGGCTGGGCTCCCAGGACTTCTCCAGGAAGGCCCCTGTCCCCAGGGGGCCCGTCTGGCCCTGGCAGGCCGATGGGACCTGGGGGTCCATCTGGGCCAGGGAGGCCCACTGCGCCTTTGGATCCTCGGGGTCCTATGAACCCTAAAAGGAAACATGGGTGGGCCCAACCCACAAGTTAGCCTGGTGACGTTCTAAGAGAAGTGTCAAAAAGAGGCTGGAAACAGCAAACATTTGGCTATGGGGTCCTCAGAAGGCATTCCTCATTCCTCAGCTCCAGCCCTTGGCCCTGTGGTTCTTCTTGGAACCTACAACCTTTGCCACGTTGTTCTGTTGGTTACGTTTCTTCTGCTTCCCCTGCCATCCGGCCCCTAGCCCTAAAACAGAGCGAAGGTGGACAAGCCCTTAAGAATGCCTCCTTGGACCCAGATCTGCATAATTCATGGCTTCCCCTGCTTTGCAAATAAGAACAGCTTTTTGTAGGACCTTCTAGGTTGTGGTGAGTGAGGAACGGTGAGATCCCAGGGAGGCAGGCACGAGCAGGGCCATCAAAGCCAAAATGCTGCCTGCCGTAACATCCCCCTGGGAGAAACCCACCACTGTCAGTGTGGAAACGCTTCGAAGAGGAACGACACCCTCTGCTGTATGGACCGTGAAAATCATGAAGTCCCATCTGTGGATAGAGGGAAGGTGGCTGTCCTGTGTCTTTTGTGGCTGCCCCACTGGATCAAACGATCTCATCAGGTCACTTCCTTTTTCGGTGCAGTCAGCCCTGACGTGGCCTCAGAATGAACTCCCTCAGCTGACAGTCACGCTGCGCTCAGAAGGAAAGGCTTCTGAGGTCACCACCACCCCCTCTGTGCATGCAGGAGAGAAGCCTGCAACGATGAGACTGGCAGGTGATTCCTTGGGACAGGATCAAGCACACGACAGGCTCGGCACTCCTATGTATGGATGTGGAAAAGGGAACGTTCTCTGTGTTCTGCGGGGTGTATCCCACCAAAAGGATCTAATAAGCAGGGCCTTGGGCCCTCGTGGGCCTGTACAGCCATCCCTGCCTGTGAGCTGGGAGTGACTGGAACACAGAATAAAGGATCTGGATTAACCTGACGTTAATCAGCTAGACCGTACTTAGGGTTTCAACGGTGTGATTTACTCACAACGAACAGACATGACTTTCCCTGGCCATGTGACAAGCTGTGCCCGGGGAGCCGTGTGCATGGGTGTGCCCGTGTGGGTCTCAGATCTGGAATAGACTCTCTCTGATTTTTGCAATCCTTGAATTGGGTGTTTTATCCTCTTCTGCATGTGGCGACAGAAGTGCAGTATATTTCAGCACCACAAAAAGTGACGTGCGTTTCAGAAACTGGTCAGTTCCTCAATCGCCACCCACCCCCGGCCTGCCCCAGCCTCCGTTCATGACGTAAGGGCTCACATTTGATGGTGGAACAGGCTCCCAAGTCACGTGCGCAACTGTCCGAATCGCCTGACAATGGGCACATCCCATCCATTCCCCGCTACAGGGGAGCCCCGTATGGCGTTCACGCAGACATGGCTGTGCACTCCAATCATAATTACCAGAGAACTTTCATACTCACAGCAGCAAAATGTTCAAGAATTATCATCCTCCTCTCAAAATCATGAATGCTTAAACTTAGTATATATGAAATCATGAGAGTGGCAATGCTGCACTTCCAAATACTTCGACTCTTCCAGCAGGGCAACACCACCACAGAGACCCATCCCCGGGGCAGACGCAGGGCAACACCACCACAGAGACCCATCCCCAGGGCAGACGCATGGAGACTTCCTTTGCTTCACTCGAATGCAGAGCTGTTTTGACCAGGGTCTTGATACGGACACAGAAAGTCTGCTTCCCAATTTTGAAAAACATGGAGAAACCATCATATGAAAGAAAACAGGGTCGGGGTTTGGAACAATCCCTGTGGGCTGCAACATGAAATTCAGAAAGATACCATCAGGGACCGACAGACACTTCTGCCTTGAGGCTTAAACCAGCTATCTGAGTGGAGATCAGAGGAGGGGCAGGGTTCAGTCAGTCTTCACTGGGAACATCTGCAGGATGCTCAACCTAAGGGTGCAACAGTCCCGACGTTCTGTGTGATATTCCAGACATGGGGAGCGCTTTATTCAGTTTCTAGAGCCCAGCTGGAAAGGAATCCTGATAAGTGGGGGGGTCCTAGAAGGTTGCTCAGAATTCCAACAGCAGGGAAAGATGTCATTAAAAGAAAGTGCGTGTTCCCGGCGTCAGTTCTGCCTGTTCATGAGACGTCTGTGGGAGATGTGGCCCCTCTCAGAGTGTGTGGTTATGAGGAAGTCAACTGTGTGGCTCAGGAACAGCTCAGTGAGAACTCCCTGGAAGGCAGGCTGTGTTCCAGGGAGGAACTTTCTAGCAACAAGAGGGTTCCAATATGCCACAGGTTCTAGGTGACAAGCGGGATTCCAGCAGAGGTTGGAAGAACCTGCCCAGGACCCTGTGGATGGATGTTTCATCTTGGGTGGAAAGTTGTCCATAACGGCTTCCATGGTTTCATTAGACACACACTATTGAAGATGTGTGTGGCCGGGTGCAGTGGATCACGCCTGTCATCCCAGCACTTTGGCAAGCCGAGGCGGGCAGATCACCTAATGCCAGGAGTTCGAGACCAGCCTGGCCAATATGGTGAAACCCCTGTCTCTACTGAAAATACAAAAACCAGCCAGGTGTGGTGGCATATGCCTGTAATCCCAGCTACTTGGGAGGCTGAGGCAGGACAGTCACTTGACTCCTGGAGGTGCAGGTTGCAGTGAGCTGAGATTGTGCCATTGCACTCCAGCCTTGATGACAGAGTGAGACTCCATTTCATCAAAAAAAAAAAAAAAAAGACGTGCATGCCCCTGCAATCAAGCAGTGCCACCACACTCATGCACATCGCCTGTGGCAACTGCAGGACACCTACGTCTGTGGACGCCAGGGTGCATTCCAGAGCACACTGACATGCAAGTGGGTACTCCTCACCAGAGCTGGTTAAGGGAAACCTCGTTTTCCTCCACATACAGATTAACGCCTTAAGCTCTTGCAGCCACATCGTGAGAGGGCTACTTATGCCTTTAAGGGTTCTCTCAGGAAAGGATAACTTTGTGTTGCCTTTAGAATGTTTAATATTAATCATTATTAACACCGAGGACATACCTGGGAGATAGGTGTTGCAGAGGACAGCCATTCCGCAACACCTGTCTCCTTTTTCCTGCAAGATTTGTAGGTAGCTTCTGCAAAAACCCAGTACAATATCAGTGACGAAAAATCAAGAATTTCTAATCTCCCAAGGACAAATGCGAAAATTGTCAAGTATTTGTCAAAACAGTTTCTACAAATCGGAAGATAATAGAGCTGGATGCTGACGAACCACACACAGGTCCCCGCCCTGGAACCCAGGGGCTGAATGGGGGTCTGATCTCAACTCACCTGGGGGTCCTGGGAACCCTTCACGACCTGGATCTCCTGGCAAACCCTTGGGCCCTGGTCCTCCATCAGCTCCTGAGAAGCCTGGGATTCCTCGGAGGCCTTTGGCACCTAAACACCCAAATAAACCACAGACCACATCAGGTCCCACGAGGATAAATGGGTGTGGTCATGCTTGGCATCCGACTTAATGTGGATCTCATGAAACCGGGAAATAACGGGGCTGGGGGAAATGTCAGCCTGAGATAGCATCTCCAGACTTACAGAATGATTTTCAGTGTTTAAAATCCTGTTTACGGACTGGAACCATAATAATAATAATATCCAATATTTAGATTCTACAGTGCTCTAAATGAGGGCTTTGGCGGTGGGGTCAGAATGCCTGGCTGTAAATTTTGGCCCTACCTATTCTATCCATGCGACCACTGACAACTTCCTGTGCCTCAGTCTCCTCATCTGTAAAGTGGGGAGAATGACTGCCTGCTTCACGGGGACCCCATGAGGACTATGAGTTGACTCTTCTCAAACACTTGAACCCTGCTTGGCCCAGTGTGTGGGCTCCAGAAGTGTTTTCTGATAACTGAAGGGCTGAGGTTCCTCACCAATGTCACAAAACCCAACTGCCACGCTTCTTCATCCCCGTTCCTGGCGTCTGGGGAAGGGGATGTGATGCAAACCCACCCTCCACTCTTGGAAACTGGTGTGCAGACAGCGGGAGTGAGAGGGAGAAGTAGTGGACGGGAGGCCAGCAAGGGGCTCCCAGCAATGGGGGCCTGGGCGTGAAATGGAAATAACTGGGCATGGCTGGGGGAGCCCCGAAGCCACAGAAACCCACACTCGGACCGCTGAGGCTTTCCCGGTGACCGGCCGTGGCACATGGCTGTGGTCTGGGTGTGTGCTGAGCATGCTGGCCTCTAGTTCTCCCTGACCATCTGAGACATGCGGAGTTGTCACCATTTTGGGGGTTGCTGTATGAGTGTGGGTGTTGAAATCCATGGATGGAATTAGACTGGGGGCAGGTCTAATGGAATGCGGAAGATACAAGCCCAGTTCTCAGAAGACAACACAAGGAGCCTTTACCTCCGCTCATGGTGCAAATGATACCTCTGCATTTGTCCTGTGGTTCCCAGACCCTGTGATCATGGGGCACTCCGAAGACACCCTTAGGCGCAGGGCACACACGACGTGTCTGCCCACTTTCCTAACTCTCAGTGCTGGTCGTACTACACTGGTGTCACTCTTTACAGTTTATCATGGGAAGTGGTGAGGGCATGATTTGTGCAGCAGGAAGCATCTAGAACGCCTGTCTGCACTATTCTTCTTGCACAGGTGGGGACTCAGTTCCAGAAGGAACAAGTGAGAACAGCTCTGGCTGTGTCTCATGCTTGCAACACTGTTATCCACGTGACGTGCTTCCCTGGCCCCATCACAGGCCGAGTGGAAGAGACATCCAAAGGGGAATTCCTACCGCTCAGAGAACTCGCTTTCCTCAGGCTGATGGACACAGGCACAGGGCCACCTCTCGGGCTCCAGCCCTCCTCTCCCGGCTCTGTGTTCCCCGATGCTCACAGGCCCACGGAGACCCTGGAGCGCAGGGCAGCAGAGTCTGGGCGCAGGCAGGGGATCCCCAAAGCAGTGGTGACTGGCCAGGGCCCCAGCGCCAACACTGGACACGCCATCCCCGAGAAAGCACGGGTGGCCCTAGGCACGGGCTCTGTGAAGAGCGTCCAGACTCTTTCTCACACGGGCTGGGAGACGGCCTGGGCCAGCAGACAGAAGCCCAGGTCCTCCCACATGCTAGAGACACACACTCTAGCCTTGTTTACTCCCGTTTCCTGTCAGTCAAAACCCAAAAGAAAGAATCCTCTCCTGTAAGTTCTTTCCCTAGATCCTGGAATGGAAAGGCATACAATGAAAATACACAGAGGTACAACCCCTTTCCAGTCCTAAACACGAGGCTTCCATCTCTGCCCCTGGGGGCGGTCCCCTGCCACCATGGCTGAATTTTCTCTTGTAGCCTGGCCCCAACTCAGTGTCAGCTACCAGACTCCTTTTTCTATAGTGGCAAACGACAGTGGGCTCCCCATAGGTGCAAGACCAGTTTGTGCTGAGATGCTGGACACGACCATGTCTGGGACGGGGGATACAGGATCAGAGGAGAGATGCGCGAGGGAGACACAGAAGCGTGAAGATGTGGGAGGAAGGCTGGGTGCACTCTGGGTTCCCTCTGTGCATTACCTGAGGGTCCTGGGGGTCCTGGCAGGCCTGGTAATCCCTTGGGCCCTCCTACGCAACCTGGGGACAGAAAGGAGAAAAGATGAGCCCAAGCAATCCTAAACGCTGAGTCCCACGACCTTGGGGATCCCCAAGGTCAAAAGCATGAGCCGTGCAAACTGGCTACCATTCTGGGATCAGAGTAACTGAATGATTTAATTCATCTTGGTTCTGATGTAATTATAAGTTTAATTTCATTGTGTAATGAAATCAAAATATTCGTATAAAATGCAAACTAAGCCAGTCTAGTCAAATAAAAACTGACACTGCGCTGGCAAACAACTGAGTCCCTCCTGCAGGGCAGTAGCCTGGGTGCAAACCGAGTTAATCCGGCTGCTACCCTGCAAGTCAGTGTGGATGCTTTTCTTTTGTCTGGAAGCGTCTATCAGCGATGGAAATAGCCTGCGATTTCAAAATGAATTATTTGACTTCTCCTTTGGGACTTTGTCTACTTTCAGAGTGAACCACAGCAATTAGACACCTTGCAAAATTAAATCAAGGCTGCAGGCACTTCTGGTTGGTGTGGCCGGGAGCAGGGACACTCCAGCTGGGGTACTGTGCTGTCTGCCCTTTGTCTAAGAGGCTCTCTTGCAAGAACAGTTACTCTTGGAGCTTTATTTTGTCTGTGAGCCTGGGAATCTGGACCAGGCTCCCATCTTGGCCTGACATCCTGGCCACCGTCTGTGTTCTGGGCTGGGCTCAGCCTCTTCTGCCTGGACCCTCCTGGCAGCACACGTGCCTGTGGAGCTGACTTGGAATGCACTGGCACTTTCCAGTGAACAAGGATTTCTGATGAGAGGGGACTGGTCAAACGTCTCTCCGTCTCTACCAGGTTGTTATTCATGCAATGCATAGTGTTCACCAGGCCACTCTGCTAGTGCCGTGGAAATCAAACGTGGCTTGCACATATTATTAATATTTCTTATCCCATGCACACTGCAAGAGCATAACCAGCAGACCAACGGAGAGTTTTCTAGTGTCCTAAAGCCACCTGCACTTCCCAGAGTACCTGGCTGGATGGCCTCCTGTCTGTCACCTCCAATGGGCCTTTTCACATCTGTGTCACAATCTGGGGGGAAGACAAAGGACAGGGTGAGGCAATTTTGAAACAGGTAAGAGTGACTGGCTTGTGTGGGGTGTGCACACGTGTGAAGGTATGTGTGTCGCGTACGTTGCTGGAGGGGGCAGGAAGGCTGTGGTGTGGACACGGAACGGGAAAGCCATCTCTGAACTTTTGGGCAAGGCCTCTATCACTGCAGTCCTAGAGGAGAGGCTGCGTGTTCCAGCTGCTGAGGGGAGGCTGGTGGGGGCCCAGAAACCCCACAGCTGGGTCATCCCTTGTACGTGTGAGGACAGATGAGGCCAAACAGCATCCTCATCTGACTCTCCCGGGAAACGTCCACACTGACGAAGGAAAGCGTGGAATGTCTCAGGACTGTGAAAGGTAAATGGGAGGATTCCTTCATACCTGTTTGTCCTGGGGTCCCTGCGGGGCCAGGAGGGCCCGGGAAGCCTGGTGGTCCAGGTAAGCCGGCGTCTCCAGGGAAACCACGCTGGCCTTTGAAGCCGGGAAGGCCCAGTCCTGGGGGACCCACTTCTCCCGGAGTACCTTTCGTTCCAGGTATTCCTGGATAGCCCGCGTCCCCAGGAGGGCCCTTGATGCCATCGCCCTGTGTGAAAATTCAGTTTATTTCTTAAAATACCTACTAATGTTAAAGATCGCCTCGACATCCCTATTTCTTTTCCCATTTCCTGGAATCCTGAGCTATGGATCCAGAACAGAAAGACAACAGAGATGAACAGGAACCTGCTGCCACGGTCAGCCAGGTCACAGGAGCCAGCGACAGACTGTGTAGCAGTCTAAGCAATGCCACAGAAGCCGGTTCTGGAAGTCATGTGCACACGCTTGAGCATTTCTCCCTTCCCACCCGCCAGCTCCCCTGCATCAGCCTGGGCCTTCATCCCCAGAACAGTGGAGGCCTAGGCTTCTGCGTTCTACTGCGGGTGAAGGGAGAAATACATGATTTTGTTGTTATAATTTAGCATCGGTGAAATGGCTCCTATTCATAAGGGATGCTACGTTGTTAGAGGAAAGGAAGCTAATCTGGACAAGGAAAGAGCCGTGTGCCTCTCAGAAGTCAGGAGAGATTACAGGATTGGGAATGGAGAGGGGCTGCCCTGTGGAGGAAAGCACCAACTAGGGGGTGCTGGCGGGAGGTGCAGGGATGGGGTGGGGAGGCCGGCAGCAGTGATGCTGGTGTGATCTGTGCACACACCACGGCCCGGCTAGGTGCTGTCCCTACGTGCTGGTGAAACAGCTGTGCACATAAACCCCAGCCCATCTGCCGAGACATGGGACGAGGCTGGGTGTTCTTACCACAATGAGGCAGCTGCTTATAACAAATCAAACCCTGCTCTCCACCGACACCACAGCCCCTTCCTTGTCAAAGGCATGATGGAGCGGGACAGGGACACCAGTCCAGCCCTATTTATGGGACCCTGATTAAGTGGTGCACCCCTGTGTTTTAGCATTTTTTCATAGGGGAGGGGGACACAAGGCTGTTGCAGAGATCACAGGGCAGATGCCCCAAACTTAGTGGACAGCGATGGGGATAATGCCACTGGAAGGTGGCGAGGGCAGGATCATGAGTTTTCTAAAGTCAGAAGTTGACATTCTTGGCTTAGAGATGCTACCAAACAAGGAAGGAACACAAGCACTATGAAAAGCCCCTACAACCCGAGAATGGGAAGCTGAGGCTGCAGGGTTCTCCCTGACCCTAACCCTCACCCCTACCCCTACCCCTGCTCCGACCACCCGCCCCCAGCTGGGCTGAGACTGGCAGCCAGGCTTAGGAGCTGCAGGGGTGGGTGAACCCCAAGGCTGGACAGGTGCACCTCCTGATCACCAACTTCATAAGGCACCAACTCCAGGGAAGGCCACCACTACTGTAACAAATCCAGACTCAAACAGACCACACACACACACACACACACACACACACCACACACCACATACACAGTCACCACCCCCACCCCACATGACACTGAACAGGCCAAAGACTGTTCCAACCACAGGAATCATCACTCATCCTCCTCTTCTGGCTAAAGTGACCAATTATGGCTTTGCCTCTTATTTAACCCTGTTGCCTCCCAGATAAGATTTTTAAGACACCCAATCATAGAATTATCTGTGTTCTCTGGCCCCAAAAAACTGCACTTAAACTGTAAAGATGTGGACCAGGTGTGGTGGCTCATGTCTGTAAAACCAATGCTTTGGGAGGCCAAGGCGGGAGAATCACTTGAGCCCAGGAGTTTGAGACCAGCATGGGCAACATAGAGAGAGCTCATCTCTGCAAAAAATTTTTAAAATATTAGGTGGGTGTGCTGGCGTGCACCTGTGGTCCCAGGTACTCGGGAGGTTGAGGCAGGAGGATGGCTTGAGCCCAGGAGTTCAAGGCTACAGTGAGCTTTGATTGTACCACTACACTCAAGAGTGTTGCTACAGACATGACCCACATTAAAACTAGAGAAGACATGGGTTATGGAATGAGGCAAATAAGTTGCAAACAGAATTCAGGTGTGAGGCTCTGAGGGGAAGGAACAGAATTATGAGTTCAACTATCCTCCCATGATGCTGAAGTCGTTTTTTTTTTTTTTTTTTTTTTTTTGAGACGGAGTCTCGCTCTGTAGCCCTGGCTGGAGTGCAGTGGCCGGATCTCAGCTCACTGCAAGCTCTGCCTCCTGGGTTTATGCCATTCTCCTCCTGCCTCAGCCTCCGGAGTAGCTGGAACTACAGGCGCCCGCCACCTCGCCCGGCTAGTTTTTTGTTTTTTTGTTTTTTTTTTTTTTTGAGGCGGAGTCTCGCTCTGTCACCCAGGCTGGAGTGCAGTGGCCGGATCTCAGCTCACTGCAAGCTCCGCCTCCCGGGTTCACGCCATTCTCCTGCCTCAGCCTCCCCAGTAGCTGGGACTACAGGCACCCGCCAGCTCGTCCGGCTAGTTTTTTGTATTTTTTAGTAGAGACGGGGTTTCACTGTGTTAGCCAGGATGGTTTCGATCTCCTGACCTCGTGATCCGCCCATCTCGGCCTCCCAAAGTGCTGGGATTACAGGCTTGAGCCACCGCGCCTGGCCGATGCTGAAGTCTTAACCCCCAGGACCCAAACATGTGACCTTATTTGGAAATAAGGTCTTCGAGGGTGCTCAAGGACAGATGAGGTCGTTAGGATGGGCCCATTTCAATGTGACCACTATCCCTATAAAGAGAGGAAATTTGGACCCAGAGACAGACACATTGAGAGGACAGATGATGGGAAGACACATGGAGAAGACAGCCATCTATCAGCCAAGAAGGAATGCCAGAGCTCCCAGAAGCTGGGAGAGAGGCAGGGACAGATCCTCCCACACTGTCTCAGAAGGAACCAGCCCTGCAGACACCTTGATGTTGGCTTCCAGCCTCCAGAGCTGTGAGACCACACATTTCTGATGTCTAAGTCACCCAGTCTGTGGCATTTTGTGACCTCAGCCCCAGGAAACCAGTACAAAGAGCTTAAGGAGGCAAAGACTTGGTGACCAGAGGGAGGGAAATGGAATCTAGACTATAAAGACCTGAGAAATAAGGTTGCAGGGTCCTGAGAAGAGAACACTCCAGAGCTGGCAGTGGGAAAGGCGTGATGGCAGGGGAGGCTCAGAGGCCAGAGGGTGCACAGGAGGGCGTCTTGTCTCCCTCTGTGACTGCCTCCCTTGCCTCTGACCTCAGCCTCCTCCGAGGAAATGATGCTGGGGTCTCTGAAGGCTACTAGATAGCCCCTCCTTCAACACCAGTGTGTGTTTGTTGCAAAAACAAAATTGTATATTTTATGATTTACCTTGGAAAAACAGGGTTCTGTCACCCGTTTTAGAATATTCTACTTTTTTTGGGCTGGGGGGGTCTTAGTCTGTTACACCAGGACAAATATTTATTTGCTCATTGACTTTTAAATGATCACTCGGAGCTTGGCTTCCAACTTCATTCACCGTTTCCTAAAAAATCTGATTTCTGCTCATTAAAAATAGAATAAGCATAACGAGCAACCTGTCCTATGCACGGGTTGGTTTAGTGCTCGTGTCAATACTGTTTGCTTCTTGGGTTTTGGAGAACCTGAAGGATGAAGAAGAGAGGATGGAGCTGCCGCAGTTTGTGGCTACTCACGGGAGGGCCTGGGAGGCCGGGGAATCCATCGAGCCCATCGCGGCCTGGGCTGCCATCATCACCTTTCATCCCGGGCACACCTGGGACGCCGGGCTGTCCCCGCTCACCTGGAAAGGGATTTGCATGTGAAGCTGCCCAGGCAGGCGCCCACAGGAAGGCTCAATGCCCCAGGAGCCACATGGCCAGAGAGGAACTGACCTTTGGTCGTGATTGTTCTGGAATCTCCTTTTGCTCCTTTGGGCCCAGGAGCACCAACGTTGCCAGGGACTCCCTGTGGAAAACAGACAAAAAAATGTCTTCCTCCTTCGTACTATGAGGGCATCTGAGAAGATGGCTGGCAAGCTTTTTCATCCCACACAGCGGCAGGCAGTCACCCGTCCCCAAGCCGAGTGCCACCCGAGGAGCACTCTCTGTGATGCTGCACACGTCCCTATCCAGCTTCCCAGTGTGGGGCCACTGGCCGCAGTGGCTGTGGAGCACTGGAACTGTGGATGGCAGGACTGAGGAACCGGATGGTACCTTTTCTTTAATTTTAAATAATTACAATGCGCCTGGGCGCAGTGATTCACTCCTGTAATTGCAGCACTTTCGGAGGCTGAGGCGGGCGGATCACTTGAGGTCAGGAGTTCGAGTTCAGCCTGGCCAACATGGTGAAACCTCATCTCTACTAAAAATACAAAAACTTAGCTGAGTGTGGTGGTGGAATGCAGTGGCAGGCACCTGTAATCCCAGCTACTTGGGAGGCTGAGGCAGGAGAATCACTTGAACCCGGGAGGTGAAGATTGTAGTGAGCCGAGATCTTGCCACTGCATTCTAGCCTGAGTGACAAAGCGAGACTCTGTCTCCAAAAATAAATAAATAAATAAATACAATGCAGTGGAAGTAGCCACAGGTGGTTGGACAGGGAAACCCAGGTCCTAGGCCCATCTTCAGTGTCCCTGGGCTCTGCCCAACGGTGCAGATCTGTAGGCTCCAGCCCGGGGCAGTTGAATCATTGCCTTTGTGTCCACAGAGGCTCCAGGGATCCACGGGCTCAGCGCTTTTTGAGAAGCGCTGAACTAAAGGTCAAGGTGGCTTCCTCTAAACCACGGCTGTTTAGGAGCCAAGCAGGTTAATCCAGGTATGGAGGGTAAAAGTTTGTGATAACATTGAGAACAATAAATGGTATTTAATAGACAAGTGTTTCCTGCACTGAGGTTAAGGTTGGAAGAAAAAGATACTTTAGAGAGAAGCTGCCTGCAGGGATTCTCGAATCGCAGCCTGGAAAATGGCGTCTAGCTCTTTCCACGATGAGCAGGGTACCCGTCAGGGGAGTGTTTTCAAATGTGAGCTGTGCTAACTTTTGGCTTATCTTGGTTGACGCTATTTCCAAGAATATGGGAAGGTGTGGAGTTGCTTTAATTAAATGGAATGTTGCAAGTGATTGGGAGTTTCCCTTCTCCTAGAAAATTCCGCAGATTCTTGATGTATTTAGTGCTTTGCAACATTACTTTAGAATCCCGGAGAGTTCCTCACAGACAGACCAGGCCCAATCAATCAATACACGCTGGTTACACGGATGGAGGGATGGACTTATTGACCCACTCCCACACTTCAAGCACCCTGCCAGACGCTACCAGCACAAATATTAAAAACCAAAAAAAAAAAAAAAAAACCACCACCCAAAAAAAACGAACCAAAAAACTCCCAGATGGTCTCAGGTACTCCCACTGTAGTGGGGTTTCCAGACACACAATCACAACATTCAGTGCAGGACACCAGGCACAGCCAGAGGCGTCAGAACAAAAGTTCTGTGGACGTCTGTGCTCGGAAGGTTTTAGACATTTCAGGGGCACAGAATGGGATCCATTTGGCTTCTAGGAAATATTCGGTCACTTTTTAAACAACTGAGGATCCTACTAGCTTTGCCATTGGTATATCTGCAGTTCTCACCACATGCACTTTTTCTGAATACTGGAGCCACTGTGACTGTTAGACAGCTGTGATTCGGAGACCGTATCCTTTTTAAGCTGGGACAAAACAGAGCACCCACTATTTGTTGTTAAATTTTCCTGTTTGTCTTCTGAGAAAACCTAGGGCCTGGATTAGCGAGGTGCCCAGGTCTCATTTTCACCTGCACAGCTCCGTGCCATGAAGCAGGTGGGAGTCACGACCGTCAGCAACACGGCTCTGCAGGGCTGCAGTTCTCTTACCTGCGGTGGACTCAGATCCGTTACATTTCCTTGGCCAAGTGTCCGGACCAACTGTTTTTCTTCTATTGCTGAATATGCAAAATAATGAACTTTTTGCTTTATAAATTTCCCAAAGTTCTTTTTGGAAGTTAAAAAATCAACAAAAAGTATAATTTCTTCGTCTCCATCTGAAATTCACTGTGAACTCTTTGGTCAGCTAAAATCTGCCACGGAAGAAAGGTCTGCTGCAGGTGATCTTTTCATAAGGCACAGAATAAAGGCACGAGCTGGTGTGTGTGGGGTCCACACCTCCACACAAGCACATGCACGGTTTAAAAATCAAAAGGTCTTGCTTTTTATCAGGTGAAGGAAGCCTTCCAACAATGCTAAATCAGGTCTTGCTCAACTTGAGAAGGTGAATATTTGACAAATAAATAATGTCTTTTACATGAAAAATGATAGTTTTTTTGAGACGTAATTCATATAGCACAAAATTCACTGTCTTAAAGCATAAAATTCGGTGATTTTTAGTATTTTCACAAGGATGTGCAACCATCATTCCTATCTAATTCCAGAACATCTTCATTATATCAAAGAGAAACCCCATACCCATTGAGCAGGTACTCCCCACCCCCACTCCCACCTGTGGCAGCCACCAATCGACTTCCTGTTTCTGGGTTGCCTGTGTGGACATTTCATAAGAATAGAAAGAGAGAGCATGTGACAGCACATGTCCTTCTGTGTGGGTCTCCACCCCCATGGCATAGCATGTTCCCAGTTCATCCACAGTGAGGTATGGATCCGCACCTCGGCTCCCACGCGAAGGTGAGCACTATTCTATGGTTGAGATGCTGTACAGATTTAGTTGATCCACTCATCAGGTGATGGACATTTGGACAGTTTTCACCTTCTGTCTATTCTGAACAATGCTGCTCTGAACATTGGTGTATGCATGCTTGCGCGGACAAGTGCTTTCAAGTCTCTTGGGGATGCACCAGGAGTGGCATTTCTGGGTCAAGTGGTGACCCCCTGTTGAACTCTTTCAAGAGCCGTCGGCTGCGGTTCCCACAGCAGCGCCCCTTCTCAGTCTCACCAGCGGACGTGTACAAAGTCCACCCTGGAGCACGCGGGTGTTTTGAATGGTTTAGCCATGCCTCGGGTCCATGAGTGTTGCTGGTCTGAAGCTGTATAAACTTAAGAGATAAAAGGCAAGAACGGGACACCTGGGGAGGCCTCAGAGTGTCTTGCCAGCTTCATGATGAAATTGCTCCTCACATCGCTTCTTGGCCTTTTGGCTAAGATCAAGTGAAATTGTTCCTCACCTTGAGCCCTGGGAACCCAGGGAGGCCGTGCTGGCCGGGGTCTCCTTTGTCCCCTTTCCTCCCCGGCTCCCCGTTGATGCCTGCAAAGCCCTTGGGTCCTGGCAGTCCCGGAGGACCTCTGACAGGTTCGTCGCCTTCTGCACATCTGCAGTCCCCAGCGTCACCTGCAGAGGAGGGAGAGGAGGGCCTCCTTGTTCCGCATTCCTCTCAGCGTGGCGGGGAGAGTGGGGCGCGCACTTGGTGCTTTGTGGACACTGCCTGTTCTGATGGGCACTGTGACCCCCTTTCTTAGATGGGAAAACTGAGGCTCAGACTAAGCGACTCAAGTGTTCATTCACAGTCTCGTGGGGTTCAGAATTTGACTCTGATGTTTACTAAAGATACTTAAAAACTGGGACCACACTCAGAGGCGTAGGCTGAGTTGTGGGGAGTGTGAAGGAGGTTAAGGAATTCAGCACTCGGAGCTGAAGATTGCCACCACTGGGCCTGCGGGCCGAGGGGAGGAGCTGGCTCCAGGGAGCTGTCGGGGAGGGCAAGAGCCCTGGCCTCAGAGGCCAAGGTCATGAAAGGTCACGGGTGAGCAGGGAAAACACGTCTGACCCCTTCCGCTGTTGAAGCTGAACCCAGGGAGCCGGGCAGCAAGGGAGTACTATGCTGGCAGCAGGGGTTGGCTTCCCCAGGGCAGAGGTGATGCCCAGTGGGGAGGCCCCGCCCCCTCCGGGTCCTGGGGTGCCTGCTATCAGGTCATGCCCATCCACAGTGGGCTGCTGAATGCACCGCACATCCCACATGTGCCAAAATGGCCAGGGCGTGGTGAGTGCCAGGGAGTGCCCTGCCGTGTTCCGGGAGGGGAGAGCTGAGCAGGAGCACACTCTGAACCACACCGGGCCCACAGAGCCTCACAGAGGATGGCCTCGAGCTAGGGGCAGAGTTCCTGAGGTGACTGGGAAGGGTCAGGTGCAAAGACCACCGGTTCCAAGTTCACCTCCTCATCCATGGGAAGGGAGACCCAGGCAAGTCACGTCACTCCACCGAGTCTCAGTGGGACCAGGGATGGTGACTACACCAGCACCGTGCCATGGACAGAGCTCTCTACAGACTTCTGTGACAATGCCTTGGAGCTGAGCCCTTGAGACACTACCTGAGTGCAGCCTAAGAATAACTGTTTTCCCTTGTAACCCAGCACAGGACGCAGCATCGGCCTCAGTGCCGCTAGGAAGGTCAGTGAAGAGGACGGAGAGCAGGGACGGTGAGCCTGGGGGCCGAATGCTCAGACAGCACCGCTGGCTCCACGCGACTCCCTCTCAGTGTCACCGCCATGGGGACAGGAGGTTGGGAGGGACATGCAGGCTCATTTTCATCTCCAAACACGTGAGTGGGGGATGGATTTCAGCTTCTGTAAGGTGAGGGAGTCGGAAAGGCCAGGCTGTCCTTATCCCATCCCTCCCAGACGTTCTTACCTTTCCATCCCTTTGGTCCGCGGGCTCCAGGGGAGCCGGAAAGCCCAGGAAAGCCTGGTCCTCCTTCTGCTCCTTTCAACCCAAACAGGAAGCCTAGAGAGACAACCACAGATGCAGGGCATCGGCACCATGGACGCCTGGGGTCCCACACAGACGCGGGGCATCGGCACCATGGACGCCTGGGGTCCCACACAGACGCGGGGCATCGGCACCATAGGTGCTCGGCGTCCCACCCAGTTGTGGGGCACCAGCATCAAGGACACCCAGGGTTGCCCCCAGACACAGGGCATGGTCACCACAGCAACGCCTGGTGTCCCACCCAGCCCAAGGCTTTCAGCCAAGCCTCCCCAAATGATCCCTAAACCCCAATTCCATAAATAAAAGCACATTTTTTCAAAAGAAAATGTAGACTGTTTTGTGGCGATAGCCTTCAGGGTTGGGAAGAAATGTAAGAGTCTGCAAATTTAGTTTTTCCATTAAAGTATAGGGATAACAATTATTCCTTTTGAGAAACATTGAGTCCAAAGAAAAGTTTCGATTTTTTGATCATGTAACTTGGATTCCAAGACTGCTACTCACTTCTGGTTCCCCCCAAAAAATTAAAAAAAAAGATGAACTCAGTTTCCCATTTTGATCTTTTTCTGATACAGGAATGGGGGCACACGTGTGCATCCCCCCAGAACAGTTTCCTCTTTCACGCCTCCCATGCACACACACGGAGTTAGCATAACTAAGTGTTATGCTAATTAAATATTGTGGCCAACCTGGATTCAGCATGGTCATTGATGACCTCACCCACCACCTTCCCTTTCCAACCCTCTCCCCACCAACTCCTGCAGGGCTCAATGATCCAGGCAGGGGCATCCCTGACGGTTGACGATGCAAGAAATGCGCTCTTAACGCCAGCAAAGTGCGCACCTTTGCATTGGAGAAGAAGAGTGACATCTTGTGGCAGAAGGAGGGTGCACGTCTGCAGGACACACAAGCCGCTGCTGGGGGCAGGCTCTGCAGGTGCACCCTGCAGCAATCTGTCCTCCTCACTGTTCAATAATAGGGTGAGAGCTCCAACGGGCAAATGGCACTCCCCCCAACAAATTAAAAGACACGTTGCTATACACACTACATGGAACCTGAGAGGAGCAGGGAATGAGGCCATTACACACAGGAAGGTGAGAAAACTCCAACTTTAAAGAATCCAGCTATCTGCTTGGAAAAGAGCACGAGAGTTTGCATGTCAGAGAACTGCCAGGTGAGGATAAACGCCTATGAGAATGAGGACACAGATACTGTCCCATGCAGTTTGCTCACTGCACGTTTACCATAGCTCATTCGTTCGCACATCAAACACTTATCCCGTGCCTACGCTGTGCCAGGCTGTGTGCTAGGTGCTGTGAGTATACAACTGGAAATGAAACCGATGGACTCTCACGGAGCTTACAGCTTAGATGTGGAGATACACACTAAACACACAATGCAGTAAACACACTAATGCGGACTTTCCAATCATGGCCAGTGCTGTAAGAACAGGGAAAAGCAGCAGGGAGAGGCCCACTGAAATGTTTTGGGGGTAGTCAGGAGAGTCCTTTCTGAGGAAGCGATGCTTAAATTAAAGCCCAAAGAATAAAAAGGAGCCTCCGCAAGTGGGGAGTGGGAGAGAATGTTCCAGAGTGAGGACAGGGTTTCTAAAAGGCCCTGAAATAGGGAGAAGGCCAGGGCCCAGAGGGTGGTGAGTGAAAGGCAGATCTGCACAAAGGGAGGGGAACAAACCGGACTTGGCTTTTATCCTGAGGGCAGTAGGAAGCCATTAAAGGGCATCAAGGAGGGAGGCTACACGGTCTGCCATGTGGGTCTGCCATGTAGACGACGGGCTGGCGAGGGGAGGAACAGCGGGTGTCATCCTAGCAGGCTGCGCAGGCGGTGGTGGTGGAGAGCAAGGGCACACACAGCATTGGAGAGGGGAACCCGCCAGGATGTGCGAGGGAGCCAGTACAGAATGGGTGAGGTACGCAGAGCAGCCCAGGGTTCTGCTGGAGCTTCTGGGTTTGTGCAGGGGGGTGAGGACCAAGGGAGAGGCCTGCGGGGTGGCAGGGGGTGAGGACAGAGGAGGCTCAGAGCTCCATTTTGGACATGGAGAGCTTGAGGCATTTGTGAGACACGTGCATAGGGTTGACTCTGTGTCAAGTTAATGGTTTCTGTTAGTAGCTCACAACACAGAACAGGGCCGGAGAGGAAATGAGTGAGTGACCAGCACACACTGACGGTACTTTCATCTGGAGGACGAGTTCATGTAAGTGGAGGGAGGGGCAGGGACTTCAGGGGAGAGATGTCGGGGGGCAGTAGGATTTCCCGGGAGTGGAAGGGAGAAGATGGCGTCTTCAGGAGGAGAGGCGGCCGCACCCCACACTGCTGGAGACAAAGGGTGATCAGTGACCAGGTCAACTGCTGTGTCCGGTCAGTCGTGGACTCGACTCATGTGGTCAGACATGAGTTTTGCTCTATGTCTCCAAGCTCTCCCTTTGTGTGATGAGACATGTAGTGTCACAGGTAGAGAAATTTAACCACACACACTTCAGAGATGTCAGCATTGTCAATCAGACATGTCATTCATTCAGGACAAAGAGCTTGTGGGCGCTCCTTACAATGGAAGCATCGGATGCTTTGCAAATTCAGTCCCAAAGGCACACAGTGGCTCTCTGAAGGTGACAGCCTTCCTCTGCCCCTTGGTGCTCTTTTTCTCTAATATATTAGTCATTTTAAATAAGTCCTATAGAATAGCAGTGTGCCTCTTAGATGTTTGCAACATGATTTCCACAAAGAGCCCCCGGCCAAACAAGCCAGGCCTATTTTGACTTATTCTACAGTGGAACAGAACTTCCCGGAACTCAATTCAGCTAACTGAACTAGAACTGGGGGAAGCAAAATATTTCACCCAGAAAGAAAACTGTCTTCCTGGTTTGATTTTACTGGAGCTGCAAAAGACTAAAAATTCTGGTTTGCATCAGTAGCAACCTATAAAATAGGACGAAATGTAGTTAACAAGAGAGGAATCTAACAATTTCACTCCAGGGGAAAAGTCAGAGAACTCCATAGGAATCAAGGTCATTCTTACTGAACTACAACCACACACACATTCTCCAAAGGTCATTACGGTGGACTACTTTTTGTATAAGAACTTGCTTTAAAAATGTTGATTTGGAAACTATGTGTCTCACAGGGGTGACACATATAATTAGAGGACTGAAGTTGTATGCTTTTAACACATACAGCTGGTAACATTGATCTGATACCATTCCATTCATTTTTTTATTTTCCTCATCAGCCTACAATATGGATCAGAAATTAAATTGTTCTCAGTTGACTTACGCTAGTTTAAACCACGGATTTACTAAGCAAGACTTGAAAAGCAAGATGGCATATGCTAGTGACTTTATCAAAATGGAATTTAGTTACAGGAATAATGGCAACGTTAGCCTTTGATCACAGTTCTTTAAAGTGGAGTATTCTTTTCTTTTTTTTAAATTGAGATGGAGTTTTGCTATTGTTGCCCAGGCTGGAGTGCAAAGGAGCGATCTCGGCTCACTGCCACCTCCGCCTCCCGGATTCAAGTGATTCTCCTGCTTCAGCCTCCCGAATAACTGGGATTACAGGCACGCACCACCGCACCTGGCTAATTTTGCATTTTTAGTAGAGATGGGGTTTCACCATTTTGGTCAGGCTGGTCTCGAACTCCTGACCTCAGGTGATCGGCCCACCTCAGCTTCCCAAAGCACTGGGACTACAGGTGTGAGCCACCATGCCTGGCCATTAAAGTGGAATATTTGTATGCTTTTGTTTTTAACATGTCACGTCTGCTCCAGAAAAAGAAAACTCAAAAGATACCATTTGCTTAGGAAATATAATGCTCACAGAAACTTAGCCCTTATCACAGCAGTCCAGGATAATAAAAAAATTTAAAGGCCAGGTGTGGTGATTCACACCTGTAATCCCAGCACTCTGGGAGGCCGAGGTGGGAGGATCACCTGAGCTCAGGAGTTCAAGACAAGCCTGGGCAACATAGTGAAACCCCCGTCTCTACCAAAATTACAAAATTAGCCAGGTGTGACGGTGGTGCTTGCCTGTAATCCCAGCTGCTCAAGAGGCTGAGGTGGGAAGATGGCTTGATCCCATGAGGTGGAGGTTGCAGTGAGCGGAGACCATACCACAGTACTTCAGCCTGGGACACAGAGCAAGACCCTGCCTCAAAAAAAAAAAAATAATATAAAAAATAAAGTTCACACTGCTCAGACATCTTTGGCAGGTTCATGATCCAGGGAAATATCTGCACCTAAAAATTTTCAAACTAATGTGGGAATATGTGGATTTTCATTAAGTTAAAATTTTCCTTTAGAATATAAAACAGACACACAGAAGTGACTACTTTGTTTTTTTGTTTTTTGTTTTTTTGAGACGGAGTCTCACTCTGTCGCCCAGGCTGGAGTGCAGTGGCGCAATCTCAGTTCACTGCAAGCTCCACCTCCCGGGTTCCCGCCATTCTCTTGCCACAGCCTGAGTAGCCGGGACTACAGGCGCCCGCCACCTTGGTTGGCTAATTTTCTGTATTTTTAGTAGAGACGGGGTTTCACCGTGTTAGCCAGGATGGTCTCGATCTCCTGACCTCGTGATCCACCCGCCTTGGCCTCCCAAAGTGCTGGGATTACAGGCGTGAGCCACCGTGCCCAGCCGACTACTACTTTTAAAATAGAAGATATTGCCTCTAATAACTCCAGTGATTTTCCTTCTAGATATGTCAGAGAAGTCATCTTCCAAAAACAATTAAAACAGAGGCTTTGAATTTGATCTGTAACTGAAACCAAACACTGTCCATTAGCAAACATGTTTTTCCTCCCTGAAGGTAGGAGGCTATGAAAGATTATTAGGGGCAACATTAGGGAATTTAAAGTAAACTATTTTGGAAAGAAGAGGCAGTTAATTTTTGGTGAACGTCACATAGAAAGAGACTATGACCTCTTGTTTTCTCTCAATGTCTCCTATATTCGCTCTTATGAGAGAATGAAATGCTCCCATTAGGCATTTCACAACATCGAAAGCAGGAGTGTCCAATCGTTTGGCTTCCCTGGGCCACGCTGGAAGAAGAATTGTCTTAAACACATAAAATACAGTAACACTAATGTTAGCTGGTGATACGGCTAGGTTTTGTGTCCCCACTGAAATCTCATCTTGAATTGTAGTTCCCCTAATCTGCAGATGTCATGGTGGGGACCTGGTTCACAGGAGGTAATTGAATCATGGAGGCGGTTTCCACCGCGCTGTTCTCATGATAGTGAGTGAGTTCTCATGATATCTGATAGTTTTATAACGGGATTTTTCCCTCTTCACTTCTCCTTCCTGATGCCATGTGAAGAAGGACATGTTTGCTTCCCCTTCTGCCATGATTGTAGATTTCCCGAGGCCTCCCAAACCCTGTGGACTGTGAGTCAATTAAACCTCTTTCCTTCATAAGTTACACAGTCTTGGATACGTTCTTATAGCAGCGTAAGAATGAAGTAATACAGTTGATTAGCGAAAAAAAATTGCAAAAATGTTTTTACAAAGTTTATGAATTTGTGTTGGGCTGTATTTGAAGCCGTCCTGGGCCGCATGTGGCCCGTGGGTTGGACAAGCTTGGTCTTTAAAGCATAATTCTCTGAATGCTGAAGCTGAAAAACAGCCTTTTCTGATAGCAAGCCCTAAGCGGGACTGCATGTTTCCCTGCCGCCTGAGACAGATCATTCTCAACTCAAGCTGAGTCACCTAACGTTATAACCTGAAAGAGCATCTTTGCTGATTCAGGGATGCACTACCGGGTGGCAGGTAGGTCCACACTCCTGTGCCTGCTGGCTTTATTGACTTTCATGGGCATTTGTCTGGGCCTTGGCCAACAGCTGTCACTTATTTTTGCAGATAATGCAGCCATCTCTTTTTGTCACCAGCTACTCTCACCTGTTCAGTTGTAGCTTTGTTCAGTTTTAGCTTTGACTGTACATGGGCTGAGAAGGCAGATTATCAAGTTGGCTTAAATGTGCTGGGGTAACAGAGGACAGAGGCTGCCAGTCAAGGGTGAGGCCCCCACCCTGGATTAGGTTTGTGGAATGTATCACCCCGATACAGAGGCAGTGATGTCAGCTCCCATCTGTTTCCAAACTGCACAGCTCAGATGTTTCGCTGAAGGACGGATTTCACCGAAGCTGCAGCAACTAAACCTCACTGTGTGGCATCCATGGGGTTGTGATACTTACAGGCTTACAGGGCTTCAGTTTCCATCCCCAGCTTCTGCGTGGACTCCAGAGAACACCCACTACACCCTAATCTACCTGGATCCACCGCACTCTAATCACTGGCCTCCTGGATTCGTTCACAGAGTGATTTAGCAGAGAATTCCAAATCACCTCCAGCGGGGACCAGGCTTCATCTGAACGTTGGCATACACCCTCCCTTTTGTTGCCCTCCACTCACCATCAGGTCCAGGTGGTCCAGGGAGCCCGGGGGGGCCTGGAGGCCCTGGCCTTCCATCAGGTCCAGGTGGCCCCGGGTAGAGTGCAGGGATGCCGGGGTCTCCGATGAAGCCCTTGGGTCCCATCTCACCCGGCAGGCCTCTCCTCTGATCTGAAACCAAACAGCATTCACCTGCAGCGTGAGTCTCCCACACTACACCTCTGCCTTTGTGTTCATGTCCAGAGGGGCCCACCGGCAGCACTGGCGGGCTTCATGGCCCTGCCAATAACTCCGATGGGTGGAAGCCATTGGTACAGTTCACTATCATTCTTCAACATTAAATACACCCCTCTCCTTGCCCCTCAAATAATGGCTTGACGTGATCAACACTGGGCAATGGCACCTGATAATTCTCCATTTTCTTCCCAACCCACTAGTGGAAGCAGGCCAGTTACTCATGCCAGTTAGCACCACTTAACCTAGTTGGGGAGCTACTGTCATGTGTGCAGGGGTTCTGTGAAGGCGTCCAAAGCGTGTGTGTGGGGCTCCTTAGAGTCGCTAAGACTAGTCAGTGGGGAAAAGTAACAACAACATAGCTACGTCGCCAAGGAAGGCTCACTTGTGTGTGCTACGACCTCAGCGCAGGTGCTTGGGGTCTCCGGTGTTGATATCATGAAGCCACATTACCTTCATCTCCGATGAAGAGGCCAGGGGGTCCTCGGGGGCCCGGGTCTCCTGGCTCACCCTGGCTTCCTGGCTCCCCTTGGGCCCCGGGGAATCCCGGGTCACCTCTGGCACCTGGAAGTGAAACAAGTCCCACAGTAAGAACAAGACCGTGCTCTACGGAGGGCAGCTGGCGTTCGCTTTTTCATTGACTACATATTCACCAAATGCTCCATATGCTGTGTGGGGCCTGACGAGGAGTTAAGATGGCTAATGCACGGCGTGGTCTCTTTTTATACGGGGCTCATTCGCCAGCAGGGGAACAGGAAAAGTGAAAATCGGGTGAGTCCAAAGCTCGAATAAAGAAGGAACTAATGTGGTTGCCAATCTTACTGGGCGAGGAGGCCTCACTTCCCTGAACCCCACTCTGCCCCTCGACCCCAGCTTCAACCCCATTGGTCTTTTATTCTCATCCCTGCCTGCTGGATGAGTAACAAAATTCGGCTTTTACAAACTTTCACCCCTCAACAAACAAAGACAAAGTGGCATGGCTATGTTCCTTTGCTGTAGAACACAGTTTTTCTAGAATATAATTGGGAAAGATAAGAAGAAAGAGAAGAAATCATGGAGGCATTAGGAATTTCTAGGAAAGCTTTCACTCTGCATGCCATCTTGCAAAGTTCCTTCAAATAAGGGGAGGGCTTGCTGGGCATCACACTGAAGACGCACATGCAAGGGGCAGAAGGCCTGACTTCCGTGTATGGCATCTCCTGTGTGGGCAGCTTCATGCCAAGTGTGCAGGCGGCTGCGCTCCGCAGCCAGAGGCCCTGGGCCTGAAACTGGCTCCTCCACTTAAATGCAACCCTGGGCAAGGAACTCAAATGCCCTGCGCTTCCATCTCTCCCCCCTCAGCAAATGGAGCCAAGGCCATCTCCACCTCGCAGCGTCACCCGGAGGGGTAAACACACTGAAAAGTACAACTAGAACAACTTGGGGCATCGCCTGGCACACGGTGCGACCTACACACCTGTTAGCCATTGTCATGATTCCATAAAAAGAGACACCACTGAAAGCCACAGACCTCACTTGGTTGGAAGAATAGCAAGATTACTTTTATTTCTAGTTACCTTGGAATCATTGAATACAAACCCCTCTCTCCTTTTTGCCTTTTGACAAGTTCATGCAATGTTACCTTGAAAAAGATCCGTCTACTGCCTCTTTTCCCTGAGGGAATCTGCTGGTTAGTCAACCTTTGACTTCAAGAAACCCTGGAATGTGAGTCAGTCAGATTCCAGCTCACCATTAACTGGAATGTCGTCCGGTAGAAAAGGCAGCAGGCAACCTCCGCATTTCTGAACCGCTTGTGGGAAAAAGTGCATTTTGAAAGCACCCGCCTTTGCAGTGTGATTTCCAGGAATATAGTGCGGTGAGAAGGGAGGGGCTGGTGAGAGCTAGGCTCTCAGTCAGCGACATTTTTAAAAAATGCACAAGAAGCATCGCCAGCATTAATTTAAAAATTATGTTCCTAAAATCTCAAAGAGAATATTTCCATTTTACCAAAATCAATAATAGTGAGTCAAGTAAAACGGGGCTCATGGCCCTTTTCAGTGGGTCTCAGTTTGGCAGCCACATGGGAGCCATAGATGAGGCAGGAAATGCCAGCTTCACAGTTATGGGCATCACGGAAGCTGAGCACGGATTTCAAAATATCCCCATTCATGGCTCCACGCCTCCCCAGACAGACATCTCAGGGGCTCCTCGAGGCACTGCCCGTGTCCCTGTTCTGTCCTGTATTTTGATCAGCATAGGATGAAGACATGCAAAGCCGTTATCGAACAGACAGAGGGCTCGTACCTAAGCAGGGAGGTGAACTCTTGACACCTAGGCTTAGACGACAGGGAGACCAGGTGAGCTGCTGAGTTCAAGGGTAAACTCTGTATTTAAAAAACCCTGCCCTTCCCAATGCCTGTCTGATGTACGTTTCGGCATGTCGTTCACTCACAGTCAGGCATTTGCTGAGTTCCAACTCTGTGCCCGTCCTGTTCCAGGCACTGGGAATACAGCAGTGAACAAGACAGGCTGAAACGTCTGCCCTCACAGAGCTGCCTATCACATGGGTAAATGATCCGCAAAGATATATACGCACGATTACTAGGAGGAGGTTCTCAAAACATTTTTTTTTAACCTAGAAGGATGCGCATTCTACAAGGTTCAGAGCCAAGTGCTCTCGTTGGAGGACTAGGTTCAGATTTCCATACGATCTTGCCAATTTGGAAGGCTGAGCCTTAATAACAAGACAAGCATTAGTGACGACATGCGCAAAGTCCTCCATTTACACTCCAAGGTTAACTGTGACAGTGGGGAGCGGTCGTTATGTGAAAATATCTGGGAATTTAGCTTCCTTGAAGCCTGAAAGCATGTGACTGTTCAGTGGTTACGGGTTATGATCAATTCCAGGTGTCAGGCTGGCAAACAGAGGGCTTAAGAACCTTGGTACCTCAGGAGAAAAAATCCGAAGGTGGCTGGGGTTGCTGCCCCTGGATTTCTTTAGTGATAGTCCAGACAGCAGAACTAGAACTCTACAAGTTAAGCAGAAATGAAAGAATTCCCCAGTGGAGGAGATTTCTCACGTGTAGGTGGTGAGGGCTGTCTCATGCACAGGCAACACGAGGGTCTCCTTGTGATACATTTAAGCATGAGGGAAATTGTACATGAAGTTATGTTCTAAATTTCGTTTTTGTTTTGCTTGGAAAACCTGTCTTGAAAGTTCATGGCTCTGTGTCCCTAACAGGAAAGAATGTGTATGTGATACTGAACTAGGCAGGTGAAATCGTTCACACACCTTTTGCTAGGGAAGGGTGAGGGGAGTAGGCAGGTAGTCCAGGGGGCCCTAGGTCTCCGGCTTCTCCCTAGAGAGAGAAAAGAGAAAAATAGGATGTGAGAATGGCCTTTTGGAGTTTTTGACAGTATGCATATTTCCAAAGAAGACACCCGAACGTGGACTGTCAGGTTGGCAGAGAAGCTATTTCAACCAGTGGAACCACAGACAGTGCCTGGGGCAGCATCCCCATGCTAGGGTGGCAGAGCCTGGCATCCCAGCCACCAGCCACAGGTGCCCAAAGAGAACAAGACAGGCAGGGGCTCATCTCATTTTGAAATCCTTGTCGAATGCCAGGAGACTGTGCTTTCTGTAGTTCAGACTATTACATTTTGGGTAGTGACAGCCGAGCCGCTTGGCGAGGGTGGGCTGGGAGATGATGCGGCCGCAGGACCCCCATGGAGCGCAATCTGTGTCGTAAGGCAGCATTTGTCATAAGGCAGCATCCCACACACCGCCTTCACCTCTTTGAGCCTCATCAGGCTCAGAAGTCCTCTCCAGATGTGCCCCCACCCAGGTTCCCCACGGGTGAGTTCCCCTCTCAGCTGGACCAGCAGCACCCACGTGGTCCTCTACCTAATGGTCTCCCCTCCCTGCAAGCCCAGGAATTACTCACACAAGCCACATCCTCCCTTGGAAACCAGCGGCACCTCACCCTCTTGTTACTACAAAGTCTGCCTTCCCCAGGTCTGTTGGCCCCCTCTGTGCCTGGGTGCACCCCTGCGTGGCCCTGAGTGGCAGGCGGCACCCTTCTCCCTGGCTGGGAGCACACGTGGCTCGCAGGTCACCATCCACCTCATCTGCCCAGTGTCAGGTGCCGTGTATTTGGGGATCTCGTACTTTTTAGGACAGGGGATGCCTCCACAGGACACCATCAGGAGGGGAGTAAGGCCAGCCAGGGTGGGCGAGACACCGTAAGTGGCAAAGGCATGAGAAACAGGCTCACCTTGGGTCCCCGGGGCCCATCAGGGCCTTGGTAGCCATCCAGGCCTCGGCTTCCCTGCAAGAAAGATGTATGCTTTTAATTTTTGTCTCTAATGTGTAACTCCAAAAAGTGACCGCAATAGCATTATTGTATCTCATAAAATTAACAACAGTTCATTAAAGTCATGTATTAACCCAGTCTGTGTTCAATTTTCCCTGACTTTGGTCCCAGAAGTGTCTTTTTAAGGTGCTCTGCTTGAACCAGGAGCCAAAAAAATCCAAATATAACACTTGGCTGCTATGTCTCTCAATTCTCATTTAATCCACAATAGTCCCTTCTTCCTTTTTCTCTTTTCAATATCATTTTGCGGCTGTTGAAGACACTGGGTCAACTGTGCCGCGGATATTCTGTGTGGTGGGGTGCGGTTGGTCTCACCCCCATGGGGTTGTACAATCTGTTCTTCTAACCCCATGTTTCCTCCACGCGAGCCATTAGGGCTGGAGGCTGCCCTACGTGCACGTTCCCCTTTGCAGCAGGATCGTTTGCAGAGGATGCTGGGCACCTTTTCTCCTACAGATGGTACGAGTGCCGGGTTGCTTTTACGACTGATCAGTGGGGTCAGGTGTTGACAACCTGAACCAACTGTTGAAACCCTTCCCCGAGGGGGAGGATTTTGAAATTTTTCATTTAGTACATTCAAAGTCTCTTAAGTCAGAGTTTTTTCTCTTCATTAAAAAAGATCTCTGCTGGGTGTGGTGGCTCATGCCTGTAATCCCAGCACTTCAGGAGGCCAAGGTGGGAGGATCACTTGAGCCCAGCAGTTTGAGACCAGCTTGGGAAACAGTGAAACCCTGTCTCTACAAAAAATACATAATGTAACCAGGCATGGTGGCATGCACCTGCAGTCCCAGCTACTTGGGAGGCTGAGGTGAGAGGATCGTTCGAACCGAAGAGTCTGAGGTTGCAGTGAGCTGTGATGGTGCCACTGCACTCCAGCCTGGGCAACAGAGCAAGACCCTGTTTCAAAAATAAAAACAAAAAACAACTATAACACTAAACTTTGTTTTCTCATTCCCTTGAACATTTTTTGAAAGAAAAAGTTTACCATTGAGTCGTATCATGAGTTATCTGGATAGAAGAGTAAAGGTCTCTAAAAATCTAGCAATGTATTCCCTCTTTTAAAGAATATGTATGGTTCAGCTCCCAAAATTCAGAATGCCAGATGCTACAGGTATAAGAAAGGTCCATTCTCTGATTACTTTCGAGGTTATCTTGACGCTCAGGAGCAGCTGCACTGAAAGTCCTGTTGTTTAGGCTGAACTGAGACGGGCTTCTCCGTGTGTGTTTTGTTGTGGTACTATGGTTTGGACCCGGACTTTCTCTCACACTAGGTGGAGCTGAAGACTCAAAAGTAAAGACAAACTTGTGTGATTTTAAAAATGAGGTCCTGTTTAGAGGCCACGTCACGAGATAAGCTAGGAATCCTCTAGTACCTTCCCGGACAGGAGCTGGCAGCTGGACACTCAGCGGGAGCCGTGAGCACAGCCACAGACTGGCCAGCTCAGACGGTGCCCTGGAATGTGTCAAATCTGAGCTTCACTCTGGGCCACAAGCATCACACACCCATGCTGTGGCATCCTCAGCAAACAAAACAAGCACCCCAGACACCACGTGTCACCATCTCTGCTGAAGGGTCCAAGACAGCAAGGGCACTCTGGAAGTATGTCTGAACCATGTGAAATGCACTGGGCATTACTGAAAACCCACTGGGGAAGGTGGACAACTTAAGGAGCACTCAGGATTCCTCGGAGGCAGCTGGAACCCCAAGAGCCAAAGCAATGAGCTAAAAATCTCCAGGGGAGTTCCCAGCGGCACAGGTCAACAGGTCAACTGACTGGGGGAGGCTGAGGGTTACGCATGACTTGAGGAGAAAATGCACCCTCAGGGTTCATCTGAGACCACTGGTAGTGAAACCCAAACAGGCGGGAACCCCAAGTCAAAATGACGATTGAAACTTTTTCCTCTCTGTTTCTCAGTGGCAAACACAACAGGGTAGGGGAGGCGCAGGGATGGCCAAGGAGAAATCACCCAGGCGCTCCCAGAGTCAGGCTGGCCACCACCCCGGGAAGGAGCCAGCAGGGGCTCCGCGGGGCTTCCTGAGACCCTGTTTCCAGGCAAGGCCTGTACTCCTGCTAGCAAGCTCACCACAGAGCCCACCCTTAGGGGAAGCTGAGGTCAGGAGACTGACATGCAGATCACTATTTTAGAATGGATAATTGCGAAGGGCTTTGAGACTGCACACTCCTTTCTCCCCGGCCCTCCCCCAAATCTAGTAACGTATCACTCATTTGAATTCAGTGAGGTCACATACATGATTCATGGGAAGTTCTGATTCTGCAATTTTACAAGTACAAGGTTGATTTTATGTTTTTCAAGGGTGGAAATAACTGGAGTAAGGAAAATCCTTAGGCAGAAGTCCTTAGGGACTAGCTGGAACAAACAGATGAAAAGAACGTATGGCTAGACTTTTTTAGGGAAATGCATGCTTCTACAGCTTAAAAGCAGTCTGCTGTCTCTCATGGTGTGAACTGGCCCCTGTCATCTTTCTGTTCTTCATTTGCCTGTTGGACCCTTTTCATTTCAGTGGCCGAGGGAGCACCTGTTAGGCTAAATAGAACGCATGTGCCTCCTGGAAGAGGTGTCTCTGCAGAGAAACCCTGCCAGCCTGCAAATGAGATGCAATTTAGTATAAAAGACGAAAGACAGTGAGAGTTCCATAAAAGAACTCAATCTGAGGTCATGTCTGCCACTTCAAGCCCTGCAGAGGAAACCTACACACAGCCACAGGGAACACCGAGGCTGGATCTGGTGAGAGTCCAAGTCATCGGCACTGCCGCTGGTGCAAACGCAGCGTCCCTGGAGTCCTGGACAGTCCTCACAGGGGACAACGGTCCTATTGAGGGGGGCTTCCCACAACATGACGCGTGCCGGTGTAGCATGTACTCCTCAAAGGAGACTAGGTCTCAACGAACACTTTTAAAAATAACTCTGTGGAGTTATTTTAAAATGATAAAATTACACTGGGGACAGCATTTGCTCAGTTACTAAGGATATGTTTCCCCTAGAAAAAGGAGGGGAAACCTTCTCTAATTTCTCAGAAAATTGAATATAACTGAATTCATAAACGCTACGCCTCCATTTCTTTTTAGAAAAGGTGGGAACTAATAGAAGTTCTGACAATCTCAGTAGGGATGACAGGTGACCAATCCCGTGTTTATGTAGAGGAGGGCAAGTTCCTACCCAGGATATCTTTTTTTTCTGGTTCCTCCCATTTTGATGCACTGTTTATGTTACCGAGCAGTTGCTCCTCGGAGGGGTTTCTGGTGTCTGGGGGGAGGGGTCGGGTGGTGACAACTGAAAGTCATGGAGTGACGGCCACCTGGCCAGTGGGATGACAGAGGGCGGACACAGCCGCGGTGCAGAGCGGTGCTCATAAGCAGGTGGCTGCGTCATTTGTGTATGTCTGCCTATTTCCCATTTCTATAGTTGAGTAAACTGCCTCCCCGTAACCCACTTAACTGGAAATATCTGCGTCTTTCCGAGTTGTTGCAACTGCAGAAAGTAAGCTGGGAAATGAAAGCCTGACGCCTCACCATCCTCACATCTGGGCCCCGGCCCTGGAGCTGCCAGGTGGCCACTGTTTGCATAGCATCTTGTCTTTCATTAACTTTGAAGTTCCAGGGAGCAGTTCTGTGGAACTGCACCTTTTTTTTTTTTTTTTGAGACAGAGTCTCTCTCTCTCTCTCCCAGGCTGGAGTACAGTGGTGCGATCTTGGCTCACTGCAACCTCTACCTCCCGGGTCCAAGCAATTCTCGTGCCTCAGCCTCCCGAGTAGCTGGGATTACGGGCATGCGCCACACCCAGGTAATTTTTTTTTAAAAATATTTTTAGTAGAGACAGCGTTTCACTATGTTGGCCAGGTCGGTCTTGAACTCCTGACCTCTATTGATTCACTCACCTTGGCCTCCCAAACTGCTGGGATTACAGGCACCTGGAAAGGTACTTTTAAACACTACAACTTCCTTGTGTTGAAGATGGAAAACTAAAGATAATTATAATTTTACTAGCACATGGCAGAAAATTAACAGCAGCACTTCAATCACATGGGGTAGGTGGAAATGGGTTACTTTTGAATGATAATGTCTGCTTTAGCCTCTGTCCCTTTACAACGTTTGCTTTTCCTAAGCCATGAACTAGAATGTGGCCTCGGGGTGGGGTGGGTTTGGATAGCCCTTGCTGCACCTGTGCTGCCTGTGGGAGCGCCGATCGGTGACTGATGTTATGAAAGGCTGGCTGTGATTACCGCAAAGCCTGGCATTGGCTCCTTGGGCTGAGTTTAGCATAAAAAACGGGAATGGGAACAGTAAGATCATTTGAGGTTGCAGGAAGTCAGCAAGATCGGTGTTAAGTCTGAATGGTCAAAACCAGAATGCTGGGTCAAGAGGACCATGCCTAGAGCCAGTGGAGGTCAGAATGGGAGTCCGGGAGGCAGGTCCCTCTGCAGTCCCGGAACAAGCACGCGGAACCCCCACCAGGCCTGCCAAGCTTCTGCACCAGCTAACTGCAGCCTGTGGGCCTCCAGATGCCACACTACCCTCAGATGCCACACTACCCTCAGATGCCACACTACCCTCAGATGCCACACTACCCTCCGTGCAGCCCTGAGCAGGATTCAACGGAGTTGTGATTCCGAGGCTAGTGATTTTCATAATACTCTAGGCATCTACTAGGACTGAGCGATGGACATACTAGCCCATGGGCAGGCAACCAAGCCCTGTGTACCACCGAGGCGACTGCATGTTTGCTGGAAATATGAGAACCACCTCGAGGGGTAAGGAAATATGGCGCACCCACTGACTGCCATTCTCTGCAGCTTTAAAGAACGAGGCAGATGCGTACCTGCCAACATGGAACACTCTCTAAGGGGCACTGGGCAGAGCAGCACAGACACGGTCATTTCTTTTCTTTTTTTTTTTTTTGAGACGGAGTCTCGCTCTGTTCCCCAGGCTGGAGTGCAGTGGCCGGATCTCAGCTCACTGCAAGCTCCGCCTCCCAGGTTTACGCCATTCTCCTGCCTCAGCCTCCCGAGTAGCTGGGACTACAGGCGCCCACCACCTCGCCCGGCTAGTTTTTTTGTATTTTTTAGTAGAGACGGGGTTTCACAGTGTTAGCCAGGATGGTCTCGATCTCCTGACCTCGTGATCCGCCCGTCTCGGCCTCCCAAAGTGCTGGGATTACAGGCTTGAGCCACCGTGCCCGGCCACATTTCTTTTTTAAAATTTTATCATTATTATTATTTTGAGATGGAGTCTCACTCTTGTTGCCCAGGCTGGAGTGCAATGGCGCGATCTCGATCTCAGTTCACTTGTAGCCTCTGCCTCCTGGGTTCAAGTGATTCTCCTGCCTCAGCCTCCTGAGTAGCTGGGATTACAGGTGCCCATACCACTTCTGGCAAATTTTGTATTTTTAGTAGAGACAGGGTTTCACCATGTTGGTCAGGCTGGTCTCAAACTCCTGACCTCAGGTGATCCACCCTCCTCCGGCCTCCCAAAGTGCTGGAATTACAGGCATGAGCCACTGCTCCTGGCCCATAATACATTTCTTAAATAACATTTTTCTCCAAAAAAAAAAGCCGAAAATCTGTCCACAGAACTCATGATAAAAGTAATTGGGTTGCCATTAAACATAAATGAAGTGTCAGAGTATGGGTCAATCTATAAAAAAATTTAGGTGGACCCTGGGTCACCAAGTCCAGGACCTTCCTACGAGCGAAAAGGACACGGAGGAGGGGTGTGAGGCTGGACGATATAGAAGCCATGGCTGGTGGGGTTGAGTGATGGACACTTTGAAGGGGAGGAACCAAAAGATAGTTTGCAAAAGTGAGAGCCAAGGTAATGATCCAGCTCAAGCATTGTGAATGACCTGGGAGGCAGGATTATCTGTGTGACTGCAAATACAAGAACCGTTTTTGATGTTTTTTCTGGAGATGAAGTTTCTTTCCTGAGATGCCAAGGCCTACTTATTTAACCTCTGTGGAATGTCGTGGGCCCAGAGCAGAGTGCAGTTCATGCATCCAGCTTACCTTCTGTCCTGGTGATCCTTTTTCACCACTCAATCCAGGGTAACCCTGGATTGAACAAAAAACAGAAGCAAACAGCTCAGAATATGCAGTGACATTTCCAGAGGGCTTGACTACGGCACCTGGCTATGATTACAGCAAAATGCTGATAGACAGACTGAGCAAGTCTCAGGTCCAGACTTTGAAGAATAGGAACAAATTGTCAAATTCAATACCAACTATTAATATAATTCTTCCCTCTTTACAAAGTTGTAGGGGGTGGGGGTGGGAAATAATGACTATGATAAAAAGGCTCAAAGAAAGCAGAATCCATCCTAATCTCAAAGCTGCTTCACTACGAAGGCATCAGAGCCATCCCAAGACTTTCATTTCCTGAGGGAGATACATCATTTTAGCAATGCTTTCATAACACGCATCATTTCTACCACTTAAAGAAATACAGAGAGATCCACTAAGATAGCACAATAAAAAACTAAAATATAAAAAGGCTTGTACTCCAATGTTCTACTGTGTCTCTCTATTCTTATTTTTGGAGAATGTAAAATATGGTCTTTTGAGTGGTAGCAACTGCCAGATAGTCAGCAAAACTCAGCTTTCTCTTCCTGGGCCCAGGGCTCTGACCACCTGTCCCAGCCCTCAGCTAGGTGTGGTCGTGGAGTGAGTGGGGTCAGTCCAGGCTGGGGCTCTGAAGGTGAGGTCTGTCTCTCAGGTGGCTGAAACACCGTGGACAGGGACCCCTTCCTGCCCCTTACAACTAGGGACATTTTTGTTGGGCTCTTGGGACGGTCGGAAATCAGTGTGTGTTTAAGATATTCTACATTTTTGGTTACCACAGACTAACTGAGCTGAACGCACACAACCAGAAAGGTTTGTGAGGTACTGGCGCCTCCTCCGCGGAGGGTGTGTCAAGGTGGTTCACAGGATTGTAGCCAGTGCAGCCCCCAGAGCAAGACGTTCATGCTGGGGGGCTGTGTATGTGGAGGTGGGTCGGGGGGAGTAATAATGGGAAATCTCTGTACTTTCTGGTAAATTTCACTGTGAACCTGAAACAGCTCTAAAAAGGAAAGCCTACTTAAAAAAACCAAACCAAACCAACAACTGCAGTTATAAAAGGCGTGGTTTACCCTCAGTCCAGGAAAGCCCATGATTCCTTCTTCTCCCTTCAAGGAAATGCCCTAGGAGAGAGCAGAGGGGGCGTAAGGCGCAGCCCACGGGCGGCCCCTCCAGCCGGTAGGGCCCACGTGTCATCCTCTGCTCCGGGATTCTGTGTCCTCAGCCCCGATGGTGTCCAGACTGCCTGGCGATGCTCAACTCAGGCGCAGTGCAGGGCAGGGTCCTAGGAGACCCGCCAGCCTTCCTGGGTTGTCACCCATCCAGGACTGCGTGTGTCACGTCACGTGGTAAGTGACCCTGAAGCTCTGAGGACAGGCAGTGACAGAGGGGACAGAGGGCAGAACCTGGTGACGCCTGAATGAAAGCCACGCCCTTCCGCCATCTTCATGCTCCCTTCCCAAACCTCAGAAGATGATTAGCCAGTGTTTATGTTACCAAGAGGAAGGAATTCTAGAACTGAGTTCTGGAAATAGAGTGTAAAAATGCATGCTAATACTGTCCTACTATGGACAAGGGGATGAGAGATTGATGGTGTGCGGGCACGAGCGCACGGTGCACCCCGTCATGCCCGGCAGAGCGCCGAGGGCCCAGGAGCCACAGGGGAGGGAGCAGGCTCATTACTCGACTTACTCTTATTCCTGGTTCCCCCTCACTGCCTTTTTCACCCTGTGAAGAATATGAAAAATAAGAAATGCTTATTAATTTGAGGATGGTAACGGGTAAAAATCAATCTGGGTTCATTACATGGGCTGAAAGTATTGAATCAATCCTCAATCATTATAAATTGACTGCAACACACGACTCTTAAATTTTGCAGCTTCAAAATTCAAGGGAAAAGATGTGTCATTTCTTCTAGATTTTCACAAGACAAATTAATTCATGTATTCCTCTTGGTACAAGTGAAAGTCTGTCTTTCCTTCTCTGTGTTTTCCTTTATCCCCCACACAGTTCCGTATCGTGGGAGCACGTGCCCAAGGAAAAGCCTTAATGAAAATACTCTTTGGAAGAAAACATTATTAGGACGTCCTCTGAGGAAAAGATACACATGGAACATATTGAAACTTGAAGCAAAAGTGGCTGTAGAAAGCCATGTCAATATCATAGATCAAAAACATGATCTATGTTTTTCCCACTTCTCTTTGTCTAAAATGGTGAAAGAAACAGCAACTGGCAGATCCTCTGTCCCCGTCATTCCTGGAAGGTACCTTGGATTCCCGCAGCTCACAACTGTCCCTGCAGGTTGGCCATGCTCAGCCCCGGATCCCACCCTGGCCTGGGTTGTAGACACGGTGGGAAGCCTGACTCAGAAGATTGAGCACCTCCACACACATCAACCCTGCTCTGGGCTCCCATTCAGAAGCTGGACAGAGGCCCTCCCTGCTGCCTCCCAGGACACTTTTGTCAACGGTCACTCATAATCTGGGCCATAGCCACCTAGGTTGTTTTCCCCCAAAAGGCAGTGGTCCTGCCTGCCAAATCTGCCCCAGGACCCAGGACCCAGGACCCAGGACCCAGGACCCAAGCCCCATCCTGACAGATGCTGAAGAGTTGGGAATCAGATTCTATTTGGAAAGACAAGATCTCCACATTTGGGGTTTCTATTTTAGTTCCCAGGTATTCTGTGTGCCCCACATGGTACTGAGTGTTTCACAGTCGCCTGCAACCTCCACGTCAGCTCCAGTCAGCATCACCATCCCCATTTGACAAGGGGAACAGGAAGCCCTACAAAGGCTGCAGGACCTCCCTGAGCGAGTGGGTGGCACAGAAGCCTTCAAACCCAGGCAGAGTGGACGGCAATTCCTATTTCAGACTAAGAGCATGATTTCAATTAAGCAAAATGTTAATTGAATAATTCAGAAACTGTCAAAAACTGACTTTGATCCTCCAAAAGGTGCTTCATGTCAGCAAAGAAGTAGGTTTTATTTTGCTGAACACATTTTGCTAGACAGTTCTGTGATTCTGGCTTTGAATTACGGTATGACCATGAGCCTCCAGCTACACTGAACGTAAGGACAGACGTGAGGTTTTTATTTTTTAATGAATTCTCACGTTGCTTCAGATTCATCACAATCGTTTGAGATGATGGACTGACTAGGCAATTGCACTGTGGATCTAGTAACTGTCTGCAAGCGTCGAAAACATTCTGGGAGGACATGGTTATGTTTTCATGCATAATTTTCCAAGTTGGTGGTAAGGCTTTTTCTACTTGGAATGTGATGGAATACAATTGAAGAAATTTTTTTTACTCTCCTTTTTTTTAGTTCAACTAGGAAAACAATCAGTTTTGCTCTTTACCTTGTACTGATCTGGGTGGAAGGTGACTCCCGTGGGCGCGACGATGGGGTGGAGGGTGTCCGATGGAATCCCATTGGGTCCCGGCTGCCCTACGTCACCCTGCAAATTATTCAGCAAAAGCTGTTGTCTTTAAATAGAAAGGAAACCACAAAACTCGAATACAAACACAAGATGGCCAAAATACTGCAGTTTTAATTTTTGCATATTACTTACCATATGTGTACCTCTTTATAGCATAAACATTACAACAGAGTAATCCTGGTGTAAGCGTTTTGTATCCTCCTTTCATTAGCAATCATTTAGAATTTATGCATAAAGGCCATGTAGGTTGTTCACAGTTCTGAACTGCATTTGTTTCTGTGGGGTTATTTCCTCACAGTGAATTTCTACATAGGGGAATTATTAGGTATGAAGACTTAATGTCTTCATGGTTTTTGACAGGTATTACTCTACTGGTTGCCGTGATGGGCACCAAGATAAAAGAAATGCTGAAGAAATGAAAGACTACTTCCCCAGCTAAAGATGTTTTTATATAATAAAAAGCAACCTTGAATAAGTATAATATCCCAAGATTGCTTTAATTTGCATTTTTATCATTAGCAGAAAACGCTTTTTGATGTGGTGCGCAGATGGTGAAACCAATCTATCTAAAACATTACTGGACAACTATCCTTGCATAATATTCTGGCTTTACCTCCCAGAAATGGACACAAAAAGAACATTATTGTCTCTTCCTTTGTTTCCACATTAAACTATATCATACAAGTCTGAGCCCGGGTATCACATAACATGGACAGCAGTAAACGGGGATGCTGGATCAGCTGCAGAAAGTGATACTCCACAGTGCACGCTGAGTGTCCACTAATAGAGTATCTTAAAATACCCAGACTGTTTATTCTCCGCCCTTGTACCTGTTGGGCCCCTGATGTTCTTTGCTAATTATTTGCATAAGCCCTCTGTAGATTGTAGACTCTAACTTAATCTCCATCACATTCAGCAGGACTATTCTCTTCTCCCACCAATGATTTCTTCCCAGATTTCTCGTTTTCATTTTATTATGTTGTTATATTTCATCATATGGGGCTATACATTTTTATGTGTTTGGATCTTCAATGTTTTTCTTTCTTTTTTTCCCAGAAGCCCTCTGCTTGCTAATTGTTCTTTTCTGACTTCTTCTATGGCATTAATGTAAAGAAGGAAGAGTTTCCTCTTCAAACATGAGCAGGACTTGATTCAACTTTCTGTGCTATTCCATCAAAAAGCAGAATGGATACAAAATAGAAACGTTCCGGTCATGAGGCCAAGGGACAGGTCTGTTTTACAGTGAGTACATGGCTTTTGTGGTGAACGCAATGGGACTGTGTTGGTGAGGTTTTGCTTGCGGGGTGTGGGCGCTGCGTCAAGCCTGTCGTGCATGTGATCTCACACGCTCCTCTCAAAGGTCATGAGGTCTTTGAATCTTAGCACTGTTCTAAGATTCACTGTTCTAAGGAGAAAAGCCACATGGTCCTTATGGCTGCCTTTGTGGCCTACCAGGGCTGGTCCCTGAGATCCCCTGGTCCCTGTGATGGCTCCATGTCAGTCTCTGGTTCTAGTCTCACCTCTGGGTTCCACACATGAGAAGACGCCCTCAATGGCATGTCCTCACCTCCACCTGCTGAAGATGAGCTGAGTTTACGTCTCTGTGTCAGAGTCTCGGCTAGCCTAGATGGTCCATGTTTACCGTCTTGTTGATGCAGAATTATCACTGCCATGTGGGTGACCACTTAGCACTTTGCAATGATTATTTCCCTACGCAAATGGTCTGTCCGCAGACCAACTCAAGGTAAAAGTTTCACAGCATAGAACTTAGTAATGAAAATGATTTATTTCCTGGCTGAGAAATGCTGCATGCCTCTGCGGGAACTGACCAGCCTCCCTTTACCTTTTCACCCTTAACTCCGTAGAAACCAAGTCCTCTGTTGCCCTGAAAAGATAAATAATTTTTGTAAGTTTTCAAAAGCTAATAATCAGAGAGAAATAAAATTATTTTTCTTAGAAAAAGATACCCAAGACCTATGTATCGGCAACTTTACTGAGCAACTGTATTTTCATAATATTCTTGCTTTGCATTGTAGAAACTGATTGACAGTTTGTCCTATCGGGTGACCAAGGCCTCAGAGTGAATGAGTGGGAGCTGAGATTGGACCCCAGGTGGTGCTGGCCCTCAATTGTGAGTATATGGTCTCTGCAGACTGCAGTCTAAGAGCATGTCCTTGGGTTCTGGCCCCTGTAGATAGAGGAAGCAGCCCCGTTTCACTCCCTGGACTCTGCATTTGAAGACCATGATTCATCTTTTCTTCTGGCTCAGTCTTTTCTCATTTTGGCAAAATAATCCTCATTTCATATAAACTTTACCTATCTTTTTAATAATCTTTGGAAATTTAAAATCAATCAGAATATAATGATTTTGGGTGATTCTCTGGGCTTTCTCCAGCCTTTTTGTCTTCCTTTTTGCTTAAGAAGCAAAGCTAGGCCCAGTGTCACAGTAAGGATTTAATAATTTCATGAACGCAGTCGCCATGTGTGGGAGGACTGACAACACTGACCTCTAAGATTCGTGCATAGAAAAAGCAAGATGACAAATCTGTGCACATCATAGGCACAGTCCTCTTCTACTCCCCAAAGCTTTGCTTCTTTCCCAGGGTTTCTGTGTTCCCACAGTGACAGCAGGGTCACACAGGCCCTATCTGATCTCTCTCTCTCTGCAGTCTACCATCCACCCCCTCCAATGTCCAGATATTTTCTGAAAATAAAAACAAAGCCTTCAATGAATTTTTGCCTTTTGCTTCTTCCCCACCTGGCGGGGAGCTGAAATCAAAGCACAGAAACACAGCCAGGCTAGATTAGAATGCAATTTGTGTGAGTCCCCCACGGTCCCTCTCTGCCTCCTGAGCTGGTCGTCAAAGTCACCAGGAAGTGACTTGGTCAGGGGTGAGGAGGGCTGTTTATGTTTGCTGCAGCAAGGGGAGATCTGAAGCTCACGCCTGGGCTCAGGGCTTGGCTGCTGCCTCCTCAGCCCGGCCACCCGGTCCTATTTCTGCTGCTCTTGGCCTGGAGCCCATCTTATCCTGCTCCAGGCTGCCAGGCGGTGGGGCGTCCAGCAGCCTGCGCAAGCTCCCCAGCCAACAGGAAGCCGTGTCAGAGGGGACAGGAGCCTGGGGGCACGGGCGGTGGCAGCTGTGGTCACCAGGGGTCACAGCAATGGGCAGGCATGGCAATGTGCGGCCTTGGCGAGTCCTCCATCGGGACACAGGGCAAAGGAAAGGTTCCTAGATGCTTCCCGTTGGCAGCCCAGCATTTCTGAATTATGTTGCATTTTGATCAAATACTTCCCTTGTCAACTGCATTCGTTTGTCTTGGACATTTATCCAGCTTTCCCAGATAATAAGGAACCCTCGTTCTGTCTTCCGAGTTTCTAACAAACCACCTACTTTGCTGTGTTCCAACCAATTTAATAACCTTTCTGGGATGAAAACAGTATATAGCTTTGGGCTCTAGCCTAACTTGACTATCACTGAATATATCCCTAGAGGCTGACATTAGACTCCTGTAGAATCTAATTCTAGTCAGGTAAGAAGAATGACACTGGCCTCCCTACAACAGATAGAGTTACGTTTTGTCCATTCTTGTAAATCAATGCACTTGAATAAATGTGAGCTGTCCCTAAATTGTTCTAATCTTTATTTTCTTTCTTTCTTTCTTTTTTTTTTTTTTTAAGACAGAGTCTGGCTCTGTCGCCCAGGCTGGAGTGCAGTGGCCGGATCTCAGCTCACTGCAAGCTCCGCCTCCTGGGTTTACACCATTCTCCTGCCTCAGCCTCCCCAGTAGCTGGGACTACAGGCGCCCGCCACTTCGCCCAGCTAGTTTTTTGTATTTTTTAGTAGAGACGGGGTTTCACCGTGTTAGCCAGGATGGTCTCGATCATCCGACCTAGTGATCCGCCCGTCTCGGCCTCCCAAAGTGCTGGGATTACAGGCTTGAGCCACCGTGCCCGGCCCTAATCTTCATTTTCAATCAAATATTCATCAGTTTGGTTTTCATATAGCAACAGGTGTGTGGGAATTAATTTGCAAACAACAAATCATTCCAACTATTCACTTTTTTAATGTCCAGAGGCACCATGGATCTATCCTTGGAGTTTAAGTCTTAAAAACCTATAAAACCGTTTTCATCATAATATAAACAATAAATAGTTCTTAACCAAGAAGTTTTATGGTAAAAAACAGACCCACAAACACCTAAGTACCCACTTCCCTCATCCTCAACCCCCAAAACCAACTTACTTGCTGTCCTTTTGGTCCAGGGGGTCCGGGTGGTCCCTGTACAAATACAAAGAAATGTGTAAACTGTTTTCTTTACCCCAGGACCCAGATAACATCCGCTGGAAAGCTCTGGGAAAGTCATTTACTGTATATTTAGGACACTGTGTAGGATGCATGGAGGTTTCTGATGCATTTGGCTTGGCAGGGATGATATGCTGGGGGAGAGGGACTCAGGTCAGCTCCAGTTCTCAGAATCTGCCGGCTGTCTACGGACAGCTGTTTCTGCTTTGCTTTTGTGTGTTTAGGCTTTCGACTTCACCCATGTCCTCTCTGTTTGTTCTGATCCCTTTGCAAGGTCCCAGGCCCCGTGACTGCAGAGACAGGTTCCCTGAGCTCCCCTGGGAGTGCCCGCGAGACTCCATGCGGCACTGCTTCCCGGTAGCTCGGCCAGTGTTCACGGACAGAATGAATCTACAGGCTGGCACTGCAGGGTGGAAAGTCCATCTGCAATGTCATGGTGTGTCTTTCTGCAGAGCATTCAGTGTCACACCGTGCTTAGGATTAAAGCATTTCAGATGCAGAAGAGTGTTTAAGTACAAATAAGTGGATACAAAGGAGCCGACAAGGAGGGGGTTGTGGATGATTGCCTGGCTCATGTGAAGAACCAAAAGCTGTCAGAGCAGCTAAGGACCTAGCAAGTACAACCTGTGGTGCCCGACTTCTCTGAGCTGTGCATTTAAAGTATGAAACCCAGGCATGTGGCATGTGTGCTGTGACTAAGCTGACAACTGAATGGAGTGAAACAGCAAGGGCGTCTCGTATGATCCTGATTTCAGTCACCCTGACCAGGTCTTTCACAGACGGGGCTACTTGCAAAAATGACTTTCACAGCACCAGGGAAATTTGCTTTGTAGAAACAAAATCTGTTATTATTATTGTTATTTATTATAATCTGAAGAAAATCGTAAGTACCCCCACCCCCAACTGTCAGTTTGACTGAGTCTCCCCAAACATATATGACTTCATTTTTCCCCTCAGTATCTGTCAAGGAACTGGTGTTAGTGTCCCTTGATAGCTTGTCTTGGTCTTGAGCAATGGCTTCCTGTGAGGTCTCTCTTACCTGCAGCCCAGATCTCTCCTTGTACAAGTTAAGGCCTATTTATCTGATTACTAGCACATATGGGGAATGAGAGAGTCAGGAGCTCTCACAGTGGCCAGTTCACCTTCCAGGTCACTGTGCAGCGGTGGGAGTGGCCAGAGAGCTGCACAAGCCTTAGCAAGTGCCTTTTTCTGCTCTTCCCTACTTGCAATGAGCCCTCTAGGGCCATTTTGTTAAACAATGGCCAGTATCTCACCTGCTGGAATGAGCCCAGGTGTGATACGCCTGCTAGCACCGGCGTGGCACAGGCCAACCCCATCTCCTCCTTATGAACCTGTGGGACTTTGGTTTGCCTTGCCCAGGGATGATGGGCTCTTTGTCACTGGGTAGGTATGGGGTGGGGATGGAACGGCACCCTGCCAGGACCAAGTCAAAATTTGACATAACTGGCACTGAGCTGGTGACCATAATTTTGAGTTCTTATTCTTCAACCTTAACAGCAGCAGAATGTGGGCAAGGAAGGGTCCATTTTAATGTTCTCTGCTACACCTGTAAGCATCATAATTATTCTGAAAGCTCTCATCTGGATTCAACCACTGAAGAAGCGGCACCTGGAAGGGATGACCTGATGATGGTCCCAGAGTCGGCACCTGTGTCCCAGTACTTACTGGTCTCCCTGGAGCTCCAACTGGACCCATCTGCCCCACAGGCCCAGGGCGGCCGGGAGGTCCCTGTGGATAGGCAGTGAGAGAATGTTTTTCAGAGAGGTAAACTGGTACTTGGAGTTCTGAAGCTCTTAAACTTTTCCTTTGAATTTCGTCTAATAAAAATAAACTTACCTGGAAACCGACCAATCCAGGCTCTCCAGGTTCGCCCTAATGGAGAAGAAATAATTTTAAGAGTGATAGTTTTTTTTTTTTTTTTTGAGACGGAGTCTCACTCTGTTGCCGGGGCTGGAGTGCAGTGGCTGGATCTCAGCTCACTGCAAGCTCTGCCTTCCGGGTTTACGCCATTCTCCTGCCTCAGCCTCCCGAGGAGCTGGGACTACAGGCGCCCGCCACCTCGCCCGGCTAGTTTTTTGTATTTTTTAGTAGAGATGGGGTTTCACCGGGTTAGCCAGGATGGTCTCGATCTCCTGACCTCGTGATCCGCCCGTCTCGGCCTCCCAAAGTGCTGGGATTACAGGCTTGAGCCACCGCGCCCGGCCTAGAGTGATAGCTTTTAACCATCTTCAGATTTAGTTATCTTTTATTGCAGAGTTGGAAATAAGCATATCAAACAGATCAGCCCTATCAGGACTTAGTAATGTTAACTTACTAATATTAATTTTTACTAATATTGTGATTTAGTCAGAATATATTTTAGTAATATTAATATTTACTAATATTAAGTACAAATACTAACTTGGCTTGGAGTATTGTGAATATGGGAAAGAGATAAACACACAATTAAAAATAAGATTGAAAACATCCTGATCGGAAATAAGACGACTTTTAAATTCAATGTGACTTGGGTTATACTGCCATTCTAGGCATGCCTTCAGTACATTCATTCTTACATGCAAAGTTCACTTGGCAATTAACTTTGCTAGTTGAGAATTTACACTGGGTCCCTTCATTACCCCTCCCATCTCTTGCAAACTTACCCGATATCTGTCGCGTTCCTCTCTAGGCAGTGCATAAGGCTCACCTTTCTGCCCTTTTGGTCCTTGGGGCCCCTAATTAGCAGTATAGTGTAAAAAGAAAAAACAAAAAAAAAAAGTCCACTAACATTCGGTGCATCTATGATAATTTGGATGATGGAACATTGACTTTTGTAGGCAAGGTCTAATTGTTCTTATGGCTGATGGGGGTTATTCTGAACATCAGCCCCATATTCAGCAACAAAGGAGACACTTTTAATTTCCTACTGACCCAATCGTATCTTTCCTGGAGTCAGAATAGAAATACTTCAGGATTTAAATTATTTTCAAAACCCAAATGAATCTCTGTCAACCAACCCTCTAGTACGCCAATGTTATTTTTAGTCTGATAATACTACGATGTGCTTCCTTTGGCACGAGTGTACTAAACATATTAACACAAGCACCCATCTGCAGGATAGATACTGGGTCATTCTTTAAAATTGGAATTGTGTCAAATATAAACGGTAGGTATATACATATGTGCATGCGTAAATACCTTTCAACATCTACTATAAGAATCACTTAAAGAAACAGATATGCTTCTTGATAATGAAATTGATGATATACAGAGTAGAAGTTGATGTAGTCTATTGAAAAATTGAACCACATAAAACAGAAACAGCCGAGGAAGGGGGAACTGGCAGGTGGAGCTGGAACTGAGCAGGAGGAGAAATCCACTTGCTTCAGGTGAAAACGTGATGAAGGTGATTAATGACTGTTCCTCCCTCCTCACTTTAGTTTTTTTTTTTTTTAATAAAAAGTCTCACCAAACAAAATTTTAGTAAAACCCTGAATTTGCAAGATTTTCTTGGAAATAAGGTAGTAACATACTACTGAAGACATATTTCAGGATGTTTTACCAAGACCTTAAAAAAAAAATGAGGCTACAAAACAGATGACTATATAAAAGTTCCTCCATTAAAAAACAAACTCCTGCCTTGTATCTGCTGGAGAATAACTGCACTCCCACATCACAAAGTATTTCAGAATCTGATAAGGATGGTGATGGACAGGATTCTGTCAAGGTTTCAGCTTTTTAATTTTCATTTTACGATTCCACTATTCATCATGAGAATTTGGGAGAAAATGAAGTGACGCTTAGGAGACAGAGTGAACAACATCAACCACAACGATTTTCTATCTAACATTTAAAGGATATGAAAAATGAAGTTATCTGAATCCAGAAACATCATGTCTTGGGCATCAACAGGCAGTTATGCTTCCGTTCTGGCCATAATGAGCGGGAGCCCCCCCAGGTTATAAAGGTAGGGCTTAGCAAGGGGTCTGCCTGTCCCTGGAGCACAGGCACTGTGGGGATACTCACGGGAGGCCCGGTGAACCCCTCAGAGCCGGGGGGCCCCTGTGGACCTGAGTCTCCCTGGGTTCCGTTGCAGCCATCATAGCCGGGCCTTCCCCTGGGCCCACCTTGCCCCGGGTGTCCCTGGGAAAGACAGCAGTGAGAGAATCAGCCAACCAGCAGGTTTCTAGTTGCCATGTAACTGTGTGATAAAACAGTCTTAAATATTCTCATAAGCCACATTCCCGGCATGAATCCAAGGAAAAGACACCTCAAAAGTGAACAAATGAATGAATGAAAGATTAAATCAGTGAAGGCATAAGGTATAGTTCCAAGCAGGGAAAGGATTTCGAAGCAAAGTTCTGCTTTACATGGGCTTGGGTAAGAAGTACACTGTTGGGGTTTCTTCTGTCTCACTAGCTGAGTGACTGTCTATTAGCAGGGACAAGTAAAATTACATTTCAGAAATTCTAGAAAAGATTTTAGAAGCAGCTACCTCCTTCTCAGGGATAACAGGGAGGTCCTTATCAGGTGTGCCCAACTGAATTTTAGATCGTGAGTTTCACAGATCCACATCCTAAACAGAGAAGACACACCCACAACGTGATTTTATCAGTGGCCTTGCCATATTTAAAAGAACTGATTGCCTCTTGTTTGCTTTCTTGGGAAACATGACCTTTTCGATTTTAAACACGCATATGAAGCATGTCAGGTTTTCTGAAATGTGTCGGGGTGGGGAAAGGCAACACAGCCAAGTGTCTGCAGTGACTAGAGAGACTCAGGTTAAATTTGTGGGCATTTTCACTGTGTTAAGCTGGTTCTAGGAGATTACAGGGGCTGGGTTAATAATCTATAATTTATGCACTACCTGGCCACAGCCTGTTTTGCTGTTTTTTTAAACAATAGATATTTAGCCATATGCTTTGTTATTGTGTAGTTACTGTTAAACTTTTAGTTTTCTTGATAATAAACCAAACATACATTCCAGAGTGATTTTTGAGATCATTGGGATGTCTTTTATATTTACTTTGAGGAATCTGGAAAATGTCAAGATAAACAAACTTGGCTGGGCGCAGTGGCTCATACCTGTAATCCCAGCACTTTGGGAGGCTGAGGCAGGCAGATCACTTGAGGCCAGGAGTTTGAGACCAACCTGGCCAACATGGTGAAACCCTGTCTCTACAAAAAATACAACAATTAGCCAGGCATGGTGGCATGCACCTGTAATCCCAGCTACTCGGGAGGCTGAGCCATGAGAACTGCTTGAGCACAAGTGGTAGAGGTTGCAGTGAGCTAAGATCACACCACTGCACTCCAGCCTGGGCGACAGAACAAGACCCTGTCTCAAAATAAAACAAAACACAACAAACAAACCTCCAAAACCCCACGCAACCAATCCTACATACAGTGCTGTAACCTTAATGATATTAAGAAATACAATAAAAAAGTAGAACTTTTATTTGCACATCTCTTTGCTTCCGATGTCCACAGCCATTGGTTGAACTGGTACCATCAGATGAGCGATCTGAAGGGCTTCAGTAAAACGCTCTGGTGAGCCAGAGGAATCCCCATTTGTGGGCAGCTTCTCAATCTGTTTGCAGAGGCACTCTAGTGGCCCTTGAAATAAAGACATAAGGGGCCCTTGCACTTCAGCTCGAGAAAACAGCTCTCCACATGTTCTGCTCCAGATTTCTAGTATTCTGTAATGCTTTTGCTTAAAATGAACTGTAACGTTTAAATTCTTCTCTATTATTTGTCTGCTGTTGGTCTTTCTTACTTGCTTAGAACTGATCTAAGTTATGTGAAATGGCATGTCAATTTAATCTTAGTTTGAAATTGTGCTTCAAATAAAAATTTCAGTTCCATTGAGTTAAATGTCTGTCTCTGCTGAACATCTAATTAGATACTCTGCGATATGAGACCACTCTAAGATTGTACTGCATATCACTTCTTATATATAATTCTAATCAGCTAAAATGATCCGTCCCTCAAACTCTACATTCATTAACTGATTACTTATGGCAGGTGACATTTATGTTAACTTAATTTGTAGTATCAGAGTTCTGCAGTTAAGAGAGACTGGATCCTTTGAGCAGCAGGGTCTGTAGGAAATGGTCCTCACCTGCTAACCACAATCATTCCTCCAAATGATGATTAGTTCCTCCCTAGTTTGTGAGACATTTGCCTCTGATATTAAATGAGGATAAAGTGGAAACATGAAGGAAACCTGGTACACATGAGTTGCAATTGCTTTCCGTAATGTCACTCCATTATAACTCAGATTTCAGCTGGAGACAAAACTGAAAGACACTCCAAAGAGTTCAAAAGAGTAGTTTAAAAATGTGTGATTTAGATTCAGACCATTAATATGAAAATACTTTCCTAATCTGTTTAATCTTTGGAAGGTGCAGATTCTTCATGTCTGTCCATTTCTCAAGATTCTGACTGATGTGAACGTTATGTCCTTATTTGTTCAGGGCTGTGTGAACCCGGGTGTCTGTCTGAGCCCACCGTTCAGGTGACCCTGAGATCACTGGCTTGCAGCTCTTGTCTTGGCAAATGCGACTTCCTCTATTTTGCCCTGTCTCCTTCCGCTCTGCAGATGTCTCCTTGACAGTGGGACTAAAGATCTGATGGAAACGCATGAGTTCTCTGGGACTGCCCCCCACTCACTCATTCCCTCCTTCTCTTCTGCAAGGCATGGCCCTACTCGTGCAGCCTGGGAACGGAGTCTCTGTCCCTGTGCGTGTGCGTGTGTGGGGATACAGAACCTGCCTCTGCAGGACACGGGCACACACATCTGTGTATATGTGTGAGGTTTGTGGAGCAGATGTCTCAGAACCACAGCAGTAGCCGGATGGGAGGCGGGTCAGAACGTGTGATAAACACATTGATCCCTGAGGTCAGGTCTGGCCAGGAAGCCAGTCCTGGGAAATCTGCTTGTGGGTCCCTGTGAAGAAGGCTGTGAGTCAGGCTGTTTTGTTTATTTTTTTATGCCACAAGAAGTAAAGTAAACTAGGTTATAAAAACACATTTTATTGCATTTTGAGATTTTTCTCATGAACAAACCATGCCTTTTCTTTTTCTTGTTTTACATGAGGTTGCTGTAAAGAACTTGAGAAGCTGCACGAATGCTCAGCAGGGCTTCATTCTGCCCATGCTCTTGGCTGAACGACTTTATATGCAGGTTGCTCTATAGTTCGAACGAGATCGCAAGACTGGCTCTTTAGGGCATATATCTGGATAGCACTCTAGTTTTTTATTCCCAAACAATGCGCAGTTTAGTAAAGTGGTCTCAATTCTGAAGCCAAGTCTATAAGGACCTTTACAAAGCAAACAATTTGTTCACTGTCTGACTGAATTCCATGGGGAGAATATGCACGTATAGCCCCCACATGTTTTATGTTATAAACAAAAAAGGAGGTCTCATTCAAAATGTTTCTCTAAGTCACAAATGTATTGCCTAGAATGCACGCAATGATTGACAATTTCAATCTTCCATAAAACTTACAGGAATTCCATCGGCACCAGGGAATCCAGAAACGCCTCTTGCTCCCTATGGAGAAAGCAAATGAAATTAACCACGGCTGAGATACCCGCCACCCTCATGAGGCCAGGGGAACACAACAGCAGTGCGTACCACGTCGCCCTTGGGTCCTGTTATTCCGGGGGCTCCCCTTTCACCCTTGTCTCCTTTGCGTCCCTGCAGTCCTGGGAATCCTTGCAATCCTGGTGGCCCATTGTACCCCTGGGGGCCCACTGGCCCAGGCTGACCCTGTGGGAACAACATAGGTTCAATTTCCTCAATTAATCACAGTAAATACTCATGATCAGTTATGGTTACTTTCAAAACTACTTTTTTGTTTGTTTGTTTTTAAAGAGTTATAATCTAGAGGGAACATTATATGTAAACCACCATCTACTGCCATGATAGCTAACAAAAGAAGTCATAGAGTTTAAGAAGAGAAAATACGGAATGTGAGAAAAAAATTATCCAAAATTTCTAAAGTCATGTCATTGTGAAATGATAATACTGGGTTGGGATGAAATAATTAACTTATTTGGTTTTTTTTTAAAAGGCCTTTTTAGTATAAAAAATTTTCCAAATGAATTTCTACAATTTTATCTCTGTTTTCCTCAATATAATGCATACAGTAGGTGTGGAAATGTATATTGCATTCAGATATCAAAATGACCCTCAGATGTTTAAGTGGTTAATCTCTCCTTTTGTTCACACGGAGGGAAAAAAAGAGTGTCTGAAACATAAAAATGTTTGTCCAAACTAAATAGGATGGCTATTATTTAAGAAAAAAAAAAAATTGTAAGTATTTGTGAGGATGTGGAGAAATCAGAACCTCTGTGTGCTGCTGGTGGGAATGTGAAATGGTGTAGCTGCTTTGGAAAACACTCTGGCAGCTCCTTAACACATTACAAAAGAGAATCACTACAGGGTCCCACGATTCCACCTCTGGGTATGTAGAAAGCAGGGGCTAGCACTGGTACACCCTGTGCACGGCAGCGTGATCCACAACAGCCAAAAGGTGGAAAGCACTCAAGTGTCCAACAATGGACAGACACCCACACAATGGAACAGCACTCAGCCCTTAAAGAGGAAGGAAGTAGTCACCTTGGCTGTGACACGGAAGAACCTTGAGGACTCTGTACTGAGTGAAATGAGCCAGTCACGAAAGGACAAATCCTGTATAGAGTCCCCTTAGATGCAGTCCCTAGAACAGTCAAATCCATGGAGACAGACAGTGGAAGGAGGGCTGCCGGCCGGGCCGAGAGGGGCAGGGGGAGTCAGTGTGTCATGAGGACAGAGCTTCTTCGGTTTGGGAAGATGAGAAAGTTCTGGAGACGGATTGGTGGTGAAGGCTGCACAACCACATGAAAGAACTTAATGCCACTGAATCAGACACGTCAATATGACCCAAAGGGTAACCACGATGTTACTATTTTATTAGTACCCTGGAACTTAATACAATAAAATATCAACCCATCACCTAGGTGTTAAGCCCAGCCTGTATTTGCTGTTTGTTCTGATGCTCTCCCTCCCCCCAACCCACCCACAGGCCACGGGGTGTGGTGTTCCCCTCCCCGTCCACGGGTTCACATTGTTCAGCTGCCACTCATAAGCGAGGACGTATGCATATTTTTATGCATATGTTTTAACAAAAAATTTAAAATGTTACGTTAAAAAATTAAAAATAAATTTACCACAATAAAAATGTTTTAAAAATTAGAAAAGAGGGGAGGGAGAGTTCTGTCTCTCCTATGGATGGAACTAACTATTGTATTATAGTTCTATTTTAACATTTTACAGGCTAGCCCAAACTTAAAAAAATGTATGTCCCGATTTCCTCTTGCGACGAATGAGTCTGCTGTTGATTCATCACATGGCACCTTTACCTGCCAAGCCCCATTTGCTATGAAATGTCAAATTCCTGTCTCACCCTGAGATTGAGGCGGACTTGAGCCCTTTTTCTAGGCTTTTCTTCTGTTGCCTCCAGGTAACTTTTCCTGCGTAAACTGTTCAGCTGAGAAGTGTCTGTCTTCACAGAATGTTCATAATGCCATTCTCAGCAATCCACACAGTTGAAGTGAAATGGGAACTTAAAAACGCAGCCCAGGGTACAATGTTAATGTCATCGAGGCAGGAGCACGGAGGGGTGTGGGGAGATCTCATCTCCAAATTCATTACGGTTCCTGACTGGCAATTCCTTGAGATGTGAGACTCCAGGCATCAGGGGAAGTAGTTCAGACGATTTTTTGGGGTGGAAACTAACCACACAGATTAAGGCTGTGGATGGAAGACGATGTATCTTGAATCTTGGGACCCCTGTCCCCTCAAACCAAGGGGAGCTGGGAAATCTCCCACAGGGCAACCTGATCTGGACCGAAGTCAGAGTTTTAGAGACGGTGGGTTCTCCTCTACCCTCCATGTGTCCCAGAGGAGTCCCGTCAATGCCATATCAGTAGTCACATCGGGCAGCCCGATCTCAGGCCTCCTACGTCATAGTGAAGCCTGGGCACGTTAGTGTCTTTGGAGAACATTCTACAGTGGAAGCTATTGCCACTGTCTTTCTACCTAGGTGAGAAGACTCATGGAAGATGGGTGGCCCTGGCCCTGGATGCACGATATCCCAGGCTCGTCCTATCTCCAACGCTTAGTGGTTTCCTACCCGACATTTGTTGTAAGTTTGGGAACAAAGCATGTTTTGATTCCAACTTTTGTGGGTCCTTCCCAGTGGTGCCCATTTTTGTTTAGTTTGTGGCTATGCTAGACTATAACCTTCTTAAGATTACATACTATGCCACGAAGCTCTACATTCCCCTCACTATGTTGAGCTTGCAGTTTGTTAGTGTCTACCGGCTGTCTTCTGGGGGATAAAATGTTTCTTATTGGGACTGTTAACTTTTACTGCCCATAAACTACATATCTATCCAGTGGGATTATTATTTTTTAGCCAACCAAACAAGCAGCAGTGACCAGTGGGATTATTTCATACAGCCAACTCAAAGGGAACATCTGCTACTAACCAAAATGGAAATATGCACGTCTTATTGATAAAAACCACATTCTTATCTGCATTCATTAACCCTTCCTCAATTCCCTTTGATGGGGGAAAGTGGCTAACCACATCATGTACTCATTTTCCTTTCACTGTCAGTAAACTCCTTTCTCATCTTTATTTCTTGGTTAGGGAGTCTGACTTTGGAATAAAAAACTCTAGTCTTTCCTTTTCTGGAGCATGCTGTAACCTTTTCTTTTTACTGAAGTGAAATTCACTTAACATAAAGCTAACCATTTTAAAGGATACAACTCAGTGGCTTTTAATACATTCACCATGTTGTGCAGCCACCACCTCTGTGTAGTTCCAAAACATTTTCCTCACCCCAAAAGGAAGTCCCAAACCCATTAATCAATCACTCCCCATTCCCTTTCCTCCCAGGCCCTGGCAACCACCACTCTGCTTTCTGTCTCTACGGATTTACCAATAAATAGAATCAATCATACGATGTGTGACCTTTTGTGTCTGGCTTCTTTCAGTGGTCATGTTTTTGGGATTCATTACCTCACTCACTGATGGCTGAATAATATTCCACTGTACGGATAGACCACAATGGGTTCATTCATTTGTTCCTGGACATCTGTGGTGTCTCTCTTTTGGCTACTGTGGATAGTGCTGCTGTGAATATGTGTGTATGAGTGACCACTTGAGTCTCTGTTCTGAATTCTTTCGGGTGTGTTCCTAGGAGTGGAACTGCTAAATAGTGCTGCTGTAAATATGTGTGTACAAGTATCACTAAATTTCTTTTTCCACACGGACTGCACCCTTTTACATTCCCACCAGCAATGCGCAAAGGTTCCAATTCCTCTGTATCCTCACCAGTACTTGTGATTTTCCATGTTTTGGGTTATAGCCATTCTAGTGAGTGTCAAGATGGCATCACTTCTAAACAGTCCATCCTGAGCTTCTGAGGAGACGGGACATTTCACAGAATTCCATCCAGCTTCCCCGCTGAGAGAGGGCTGGGAAGAGCCTGGACAGAATGTGAGTTAGACCTTAGTCCTCCCAGATGGAGCCCTCACCGCTGTGCACAATGCAAAGCCTGCATTGCTGGGATTAAATGGACATTGACAGCGTGGCCCCAGGAGGCCACTCTTGGTCATCAGGATGGAGCTTTTCCCCAGGACTTCCTGCCCACTACGGAAGTGTGGTGCGTCTATAAAGAGCAGCTGGGAGGACCAGGTACATGCCAAGGGTTTTCCTTTGTGCTAATCATCGTCCTTATCAACTTCCATCCTCAGTCAGAAAGTCCCGACGGGAAAAGTTATTTTCATCTCTTTCTTTCCTTTTGTGATAAGTGACATTAAAAATAAAAATTACTCCCAGAAAGTGAAGAGTCTAGTTTAAACGTCTTCGCATAAATCTCAAAAGCTTCAAAATTTCTAAAGCTCCTAATATTCCTCCAACATCCTTGAGAACAATATTTCCACAAAGTGCTTCTCAGAAGCCAGCAGACGCTGTGGACCAGAGTGGTAACGTCATGTCCCCTGTCCCCCGCCCTGATCCCACCACAAGACCATGTAAAGGTACTACTTCCTAGGAAGCAGGATAATGAACAGTATCGTTTAAATGTTTGTATCTTTTGAGATGATGTGTTGTTACAAGTTTTCAACATGGTTTCTCTCATTTTATCTCCACAGTAACTGCATGCAGTGACATGAACTCCTGTGGAGAGGAGAGAGGACGGGGCTCAGACGGGACCAGTGTTAGGGCTGGCCGGGGTGCACTCAGCTCTGGGGAGCTGGCTGACTCCACCAGGCCCTTGCTGCTCCAAGGGAGGTCTGTGTCAGTGTCACCTGGGGGCTTGCTATAAATGCAGAGTCTCAGGCCTGGCCCCAGAACTCCCGAATCCGCATTTGAACTGATCCCCAGGAGACTCCTTGGTATATAAAAGTTTGAGAACCACCGCACGAGACCACCATAACCCCCATCCTGGCATTCTTGAGGGAAGAGACAGATGACTTTCAATAAGAAAAACCTCTTAAGCGTGGAGCTGGAGCTCAGTAGAAAGGTCTGGCTTACTGGGTCATGCAGAGGAACACATAGTATTTATGTGGGTTAAATATTATTTCTAATTAAATCAGTCTTGGCCTTATACTTCAGTGATATCTACAAGACAGAATCCATTTTGATTACTGTGAGGACGGGGGGGTTGCACATTGCTTTTCCCTGTCTGAAGTCATGGCTGGAGCGCACATGGGACATCCGGGTTGGTTTTGGAAGCTGCAGTCTGAAAAGGCGGAGACAACAGATCCAGACTTGAACCCACATTACTCAAATACCACGACTGTGGAGAGAATGCGCTCAGGGTCCTGACACTCCAGCATTCATGAATCGGGGAATTTCACTTCTGAGAAAAGAGGCAAAAGATGTTCAGATACGGGCACATGCAGTGTAGCTCTACAGCTTCAGACTTCAACAAAGGTGGACAGATGGATGATTCGTCAGGGCCCCACATCACACAACCCCGTGGTTTCCATTCATTGGTCATTAACCTTAAAATATGCCTTGGGTAAGGGAGTAGAAAGAGTTTCATTTATCCGAGAATGATAAAAACAATGTTGCCTAGGATAAAACTTGCTTCACTACACATCAGGATTTTTAATCTACAGTACAGTATTTTACTGGTAGAATAAGAATGAGCTTTTCATGACTTACCAGCCGAAATCTGAATAGTAGGAAATCCCTTCTCCTTCCTAAGCGGACTCTTCCTGTCTCACCTTTTATGGGCACTGGCGCCCAGCAGACGCCCATATCCTCTCCATTCCCCAGGGCGGACCCTCCCTCCCTTCCGCAGTGTGTTCCAGACCTTCAAGGCCTGTCCAAGGCTGCAATTCCTGGTGATCCTCCGGGGATTCCAACCTAAGGCCTAGTTAATTTCTGTGAGCTCTTTGCCACACATTTGAAATATGTAGTATGTCCCAAAAGGCAGAAAGGACTACTTTTTAGGCTCTAGAAAAATAATTCCACTAGCCACAATTTAGAAATATTCATTGTTCTTAAGGTGAGTTAGCATTTCTGAGCAATTTTTAGACTACCCTGGCAAGAAGAAATTAGTAGCATGTTCCAAGGTAATAATAATGTAAAGGCTAGTATTTGTACAGTATATTACACAGACAGCTATCAGCAGCCTATTCCATGCAACACAGAGCTGAGGTTAAATTAGACACCTTCTATCTCTATCTTCTTATTTAGTATATAAAACATTTGTCCCACCCCTGGGTACTATTTATTAAGAATTTCAGTTATATGAGGTAGAATGAATATGGACCCTTAGAATTTCTGCCCTCCAAAATTATTTGGTGCAGACTGTAGCACTAGTGTCAATACAAAGTAAATAACATCCACATGTAAAGAAACACACCTTCACCTTTATGTCACTTGATATGCAGACACTTAACTCAAAATGGACCTAAATGTCAGAGCGAAAGCTATATCGCTTCTAGAAGAAAACACAGGGGAAAATCTTTGTGAGTCTGGATTAGGCAAAGGTTTCTTAGATAAGACACGAAGATTGCAACCTATAAAAGAAAAAGTTGGCTAGGTTACAAAGGTTTGATTGTCAAAAGATACTGTTAAAAATAAAAAGGCAGGGGACAGACTGGGAAACATATTTGCAAATCACGTATCTGATAAACAACTTCTTCCGGAACATATAAAGAAGTCTCAAAACTCAATACTAAAGAAATGAACAACCCAACTGCAAAATCTGGCAAAAGATTTGAGCAGACACTTCACCAAAGAAGTTGTACACATGAAAAGATGCTACACTTCAGTGGTCATTAGGGAAAAGCAAATTAAATCCACAGAGAGCTGTAACTGTGATGGACTAAAATGGTGAATATACACAGAAAAAAGGGGCCACGCCAAGAGCTGAGAAGGATGGCACCTTGAATTCCATTGGCTGCCGGCCGGAAGGCAAAAGGGTGCAGCCTCTTCGGAAGACAGTTGGGCAGTTTCTTCTCAAGTTCGCAGAACCCAGCAATCTCACTCCTAGGTATATACCTAAGAGAAATGAAGGCCTATGTCCACACCAAGACCCGTATGAGAATGTTCATCCTGGTTTTATTAAATTAGCTTACTCCTGGGATTGCTATTCGGCAATAAAAAAGAACAAAGTGCCCGATGTGTGCAGCAGTAAAGCTGAATCTCAAAGGCATTCTGCTATGTGAAGGAAGCCAGACACAAAATGCTACTTACTGTCTGATGCTATTTTTACGACGTTCTAGAAAAGGCGAAACTAAAGACAGAAAACAGACGAGTGGCTGCCAGGGCTGGAAGTGGAGGGGAGGGACTAACTGAGAGGGTACAAGGAAAGTTTCTGGGGTAACGGACCCGCTCTATGGCATGATTCTGGTGGTTCTATGGCTGTATACATTTGCCAATATTCAATGACTTGTATGTCAATTATGCCTCAATAACCTTGACCTAAAAAGAAACAAACAAAAGAGGAGCTGAGTAAAGGCAAAGATGAAGAAGACAAACCGTGACATCACAGGCATGTTGCCCGGTGGCTGAGATTATGTCCCTTCCAGGTATTCTTGCAAGTAAGCTTACGCGATACAGAATAGTTAGAAAAGGAAGGAGAGCGTATACCTTTAAAGTGACATTTGGAAAAAACCGTCCAGCCAAATGCTTTTTAAAAATGTCTGCCAGGGCCGGGCGGGGTGGCTCACGCCTGTAATCCCAACACTTCGGGAGGCTGAGGTGGGCGGATCACTGGCCAACATGGTGAAACCTTGTCTCCACTAAAAATACAAAAATAAGCCAGGCGTGGCGGCGGGCGCCTGTAGTCCCAGCTACTTGGGAGGTTGAGGCAGGAGAATGGTGTGAACCCGGGAGGCGGAGGTTGCAGTGAGCCGAGATCAAGCCACTGCACTCCAGCCTGGTGACAGAGTGAGACTCTGTCTCAAAAAAAAAAAAAAGTCTGCCAGGGAAATAATCTGAAGAAATCAAGACCTAGCTTTCCTTGTACGGAATGTGGTCTGACGGTGATCCTGACAGAAATTTCGAGAACTGTCTGGGGCACAGCCCACAGGGCAGGAGAACTGAAAGTGGGTCAGGACCGAATTAGATTCAGGAGTGAAGGCGAAGTCTGGGAAGCCGCTGGTTTCTGTCATGCTTTATCTCCATAGACAAATTTTCAGATCCCAGAAGGTACCACCTATAATTCTAAGATGCTATTATATAGTTTTATCTGAAATGATTTGACTGGGGTAGGTGTACATTTTAGAGCAGAGAAAAAGTGGATGATCTCTTCTTCCCCAGCCATGGTATCAGTGTCTGAAAACCCCTGCGCCTTATTCTAAAAATAGGCAGCACATGGGCAGTTGTGCTCAATGGCTTTCAGCCCAAACTTTTTATAGTCTGGATATGATTTTGCCTGGCATGTGTTGGAAAAGTTGATTTTCTGGGAAAGCCTTTTATTACCTCTGTGCTTTTAGCAATAAAGACATTTCATTTGCCTAAATGTGAATCATTGTGTAATAGACTGACGTGATTTCCTAAGCCTGCCTGTCCTCTAAGAAGTCTTGGAGTCTGATTGTGGATGAATTCAGGGCCCTGAGCCCAGACTGCACCTGAGAAAGGGGCCAGGAGGAAGCAGATTCTGGAGTCACAGGCTCCATGTGCAGAGAGCTTTGGCTGTCAGGCCTCGAACGGGCATGAAACGCTCTTGCGAATTTAGCACCGCTGACACGCAGTGTTTCAATGCCCAGGGCATCACCCTCACACAGCGTGGAAGAAGTAACGGATGCTGTGGCGGTGGCCTCCACTTACATGGTTAGAGAGTGACAATTAGCATAGGGGACAACTACTGAGCTACCAGGATTACATGATGACTGGCAATTACAAGAGTTAATTGTCTATACTGATGACCTCACTTGCGGGTTACTAATTTTCATGTGCCAACTGCACGTGCCAATATTTTCCTGGTATTCTTAGGTCATCTTCACACCCAAGAGCATGGCATGACTCAGGGCCGAGACGGTGTGCTCCCACTGCACCATGTGCCTGTCATTACCCCATGCGCCTCTGCAGGTAGGAAGCAGCTAACAGCCCCGCAGGCTGCCCCAGGTGGAAGCAGAGAGGAAAGGCGTGTGGGCAGCCTTCCAAAGGCGGGCTCCCGCTGAGCTGAGCAAGCAGGCCGCCTGTCTTCCAGGGTGACTGCTCAGTATCTGTGGCACAGCCCAAGGACAGGACCAAAAGTTATATCTATTTTGCATTTAGACTGAAAAGCAGTCTATATATATATGAGAGAAAAACATTCTTGAAGTCAGCATTATATTGAATTGGTTCTGCTATGATAAAACAAGCAAACACCACATTGGCCAACTAAGAAAAAAGGTTATGAGCCGAGGGTGGAGCGGTGGGCATGGGGAGGGGGTTTGAACTGGCTGTGATGTACTGCTTTTTCCCCCTCTTATCTTTATTTGAAATGTTCCTGAATAGGACACGGTTTAAATAGAACTCCACCTTTTCTGTTGTTAGAAAATGCTTGATAACCACCATTGTCCTCCTTCTCCTTTGGCTACTGCCTACTTATCTGTTATTTTATATTGACTTCGTTTTCTTACTCCTTTAAAAAATATTTTATCTTTTAATTTACATACAATAAAACTCACATTTTTGGTGTGTTATTTGGTGTGTTGTTAATAAATGCAGAGTTGTGTAACCACCACTATCATTAGCAAGAGACAGAAAAGCTCCATATCAACCCACATTCTGGGTGCCGCCCCTTTGTCATCAAATGCTCCCTTCTCCAAACCTCGGTCCATCCCTCACGTTTCTCCCTCCATGCAGTTTGCCTTTTCTAGACACTCACAGAAACAGAACCATACAGTGTGCCGTCTCGAGCCTGGCTCCTTTCACTTAGCACAATGCATTTGAGATTCACCCAGCGTGTTGCTGCTACCGAAAGACAGGGGAAAAAGAGAATTAACAAAAAAAATTCTACCATACAGAAACTAAAGAGAAACACGGCTCCAAAGTTCTTACCTAGAGTATGGATTCATTTTATTTTGGATAAAAGAATATTTCTTTCTTATACATTATGATACAAAACAACCTTTGTCTTCCTTAATAGGCAAACATGAGCCTCATTCCCTAGCAAGAGTCTTATAGATTATAGACAGTGATAGCCATTTGAAATTAGACCAGATAGTATCACTTTTCACATTTACATCTCCGCTCTTTGCCATTGGTAACTGATTACTTTCCCAAAGGCTTCCTAAAATGTTGGACTTCGAAGGGACCTCAGAGAGCATCTGGGGCGTCTGAGAGAGATCGGGGGTCAGCAGCTTGAGAGTCACCTGGGGGCTCATTAGCAATCAGGGCGCTTGGGCCTTCTCCTGTCCTGCATTTTAACAGGGTTCTGGGTGATCGTTCTGAAGTGGTCCCTGTCCCAGGACTGGCCTGGGCTGGCCGCCAAAGTACCAATTACGGGGAGTTTCATACCTTGTGAATTTTCTGGTCTAGCAGTTTAGGAATCAAGGGAAGGAGCCTGGGAAGAATTTACATATGTATTTTTCTTTTTGCTTGTTTTTTTCTTTTTAATTTTTTCACGTGAGATGGGTCATGTGCTGACATCTTAACAAGTTTTGAGAGAGGCATGTCTCACACACGAGTGTGAACGCCCCAGCATCATGCTGATGACCCACAAAAGGACAGGGAATTGATATATATGTAATACATATTTTTTGAGTCAGGGTTTTGCTGTTGCCTGGCTGGACTGCAGTGGCATAATCATAGCTCACTGCAGCCTCAAACTCCCCGGCTCAAGCCATCCTCCTGCCTCAGCCTCCCAAAGTGCTGGGGTTACAGGCATGAGCCACCACCCAGTCAGGAACTGATGTTTTCAGCAAGGCCCCCAAGCACTTCAGATTCACAGGCAGGTCTGGGAGCCACAGAGTGTGTCTAATTCTCACGTAGACAGGTGAAGGGACAGCCCCGAGAGATGAGCCTCTCACCCACAGCACCTGGACCCAGTGGTGCTCTGCATGCAGCAACACCTGCTTCCCACGCCCCGAGGGTCCCACACGCTGAGGGTCCCACGTCACGGTCCGGGCTGCTCCCCACAACTGAGCACTGCCGGCTCATGTCTCATTTGTGAAGGGAAGGTGGGGGGGGGGCTCTGACAGCCCTGTCTGCTTTGCCCCCAAGCCACCGTGTCAGCTCTGCAGGCTCTGCCAGTCACCACACCCCACCCTGCCATGGCCGTCGGGGTTTTCTGTCCCCTGCTGCCCTGGCACACCCCTTCCCATGTTGGCACAGTGCGCTCCACGCTCCAGTCTGAGTGCCTAGCGGTTGGGCCAGTTTTTCTGGAACCTGGGGGCCACGGCACACTCAGCCCTCACTGCCTGCGGCTCTCAAGGGCACGAGAGGATGTGACTCAAGCACGGGCTCTCTGGGGGCATCTTCCCCTCCTCACAACTGAGGAGGCGGCCAGAGCTCCTTCCCCAAGGCACACTGCAGGGCCCTGCCACGTTACATCTCTGTGCCCACATTTCATGTGGGACTGCGAGGCCCTTGGAGGTAGGGACCATCCCACATTCACACTCTGTCCCCAGCATCTCTTGCAGGACTTGACACACAGAACACACTCCATGTGCTGTCTGCTAAGCACGTGCATTATGGCACTGCTCTTTACCCCTCTGCCTGGCTCCAAAATTCATGTTCTTCCCACATGAAATCTTCTATCTTTAGACCACATTTCTGACCATTATAATGACCCCTCAATTTCTGAAGCCGAGCATCAGCAGCTCATGCTCTGGAGGACTGACCCTCTCCTTTGGACCCCCCCACCCTCCATTCAATTCCTTCATTCGCCTTCATCTACTGGAAAACATCATCCACAATCTCAACTCTTCTCTAAGCCCTGTGTCCGCCCAGTGGAATTTCTGATTGTTCGTTCCACCAGATGATCTGGTTTTATCACCTGCATTATCAGGGAGAATGTTTTCCAGGCCTCTCAAGTGGAGTCATAAAAAAGGAGACCACCAGACTTGTTTGTGGAAAGGAGGGCTGGGTCTGTGAGGCCCACGCTCAGCATCTGATTAGATAAATCAGGCCATCTGCTGGGATCCCGCTAGAAAATGAGGCAAGGGCTCTGGAATGCCAGGACTCCCTCCTCCAGATTTAGTGCTGGTAATACTTGAAGCAAGTGTTTTGAGGACAACTGTCAGTGATAAGCCAGACCTGCGTGAGCAATTCAGGGCAACTACTGTGACTCAGGGGCTTAAAGGTTATGGAGGAAAGGGGTGAGTTTGCCAATGCAGGTCTGTGAGAAAGCTCTAAAAGGAAGATGTTTAATGCTTACTGAGTGTCTCTGTTTTAAAATCAGATTTCAACCTTATGTCCAAAAAAGACACGTTTTCGTTTGGTCTTTTCACCATTCCTGTGCCAGGGTATGAGGGCAGCAGACTCGCAGTGACGTGCAGTCCTGGTGGTGAACACAAGGTGGCAGGCGGTAGCATCCACCGGCCCTTGGCTGGAGGCACAGATTTGCAAGCGGCAGTGATGTCAAAGATTTTGCGATTGTTTTGGGTTACAGTGACTCATCTCGGTGGGAGAGCGGGCAGCTCCCTCATTTGTCTTGGGGAGCTCACATCTCATGGGGAAAGTCCTGACTGCAGCGCTCCAAAGATGTCAAAAGAGCACATCGAATTCCATTTTCCTTTCTACAGGGTGGTTGAACAAACTCAGTCAGTGATTTGTTCAACGATTCCCTTCCCTTTGACTTGCTTAAAGGAAACTGTTCCAAATTTGTGTACTGCCGGACCTGTTAGACCCAGCCCATTGCAGAGGTCCGTGAGATAGTGTTTCAGGTTATTAGCTTTGGCCCCTGGTTGGGACTAAGCTGTAACAGCAGCTGACATTTTCAGGCTCTAGAGAGGTTCACTGTTTGGAGCACTTTCCAACAGTCAGCCAGCCTATGGAGTCCTCACAAATGTCTACGAGGTACGTACTGTCGTACCCATTTTATGGGTGAGGAAACTGAGGCACAGAGAGGTCTGGGCCGTTCGGCTGCTATAGAAAACAGAGGATCATATGGGGCTTTTCAAGAGTTCCATAGGGCACTGTCATCCACATACAGACTTCCCTTGAGGAACAGACCTGACTTTAGATTCTGAATATATCTTTTCCACTGATCTTCCTGAAGCAGGAATTAAGCCAAAAGCAGATGGACAAATTGTCTGCGAAAATAAATAATGTATGCCTGGGGTTCATGGAAATCCATACAAAACCAAGCCAGCCACAGTCCTGCAAAGGTGATTTAAGAATATTGCTTCTCTGCTTTAACCCTACCCTGCTCAACTGTAGCCATTTCATGGCTCATTAATCCCCTCCCTGCTACAGAGTGACGGGTAGAAAAATAAGGTGAAACCCAAACAAGTCATTTCTGTTACTTTTTAGCAACGCCGGTCAAAAGGTATGCAGAGGAGGCCCCTGGAGCTGCAGGCTAATATTCTGAAATATTAACACACTCCCAGGAAATACTGAGACATAACCTATGCTTTCTCTAGCTTCTCTGAACAGATTCGTTGTTGAAAACAGGCTACATTAGGAAGATTTTCTAAACAGCTGTGGAGTTCTGCATGCTAAAAAGGTTGGCTGGTTAAGCATATTATGAAGCAGCGTTTAGCTGGACCTTGGAGAGGACGAGCTGTGTGTTCCAGGGGAGTTGTGGGAAATCAGGAGGCCACCTCGTGGAGGTACAGGTTCCTCAGGAGAAGGCTGTTGTGGCTGAGAAGACCTGTAGGGAGGCCTGGGTGCTGACCACAGAGAGGAGCTGGGATGAGACATGGGAGACAGTGGTAGAAGTCCCCGCAGTGACCCCACAGGCAGTGAGTGAGGGCTTAAGAGCATCGAGAAGAAGGCAGCTGAGAGGAGAAAAGGGCAGAGTGGTGGTCATCAGGTTTGTGAACAAATCGAAGTGATTTAACACGGGTCAGTTAAACACGGATTCACGGGATTTGGAGCCCCGTGCGGTCAAGAAGGAAGAGTCTGGATTTGAAGTGCGACCTGGGTTGAATCCCAGCTCTGCCAGTTCTATGACCACAAGCAAGTCACTGCCCTTCCCTGAGCCTCAGTTTCTTTATTTGGGAAATGGAAATATTCACTGATATCACCTGGTTGGGTTTTCTAGGAAAGAACTGACGTCACTGTTAAATCAGCTCTGATTATCTTTCCACCAGACGGAAGAAAGATGTCACTGTTTTGATTTCTGAAGAAACCAAACTGATGTAACAGTAACAGTAACATCAGTGACATATTTTGTCATGAAGAAAACACAAGGGTGTGTAAGTGGCTTCGAATTTGATGTCAAGAAGAAAAGGAAAGATAGGGGAGACAAAGAACAGGTGCCGGGGACCATGTATGAATGGGAAGGTTTTAGGGAGGTGCCATATGACAGCACCAGCTGGCAGAAGCCCACACATCAGATGGTGAACTTGGAGTCCATGTCACTGAACACCAAGGGGCTGTCCGAGAACAGAGTCTCCCAGTGATCAGAATTATGTTTGTTTACAGCCAGAAGACACCCTCAGGATGTCAGCAGCAACCTACGGTATCTAAACATACATTTGGCTGTGAACATGCGAAATTACAAGCTTGGCAACAATGCCTAGAGAAAAACCTGGGCTAACTTTGAGTGTGATGACTGCGAGCCCTGCGAGGGGACAGGGGACGTGGCCCGTGAGTGGCTCAGCAGCCTGGTTTCTTGCTCACGGACGTCTCACGCTCTGTGTTGCCTTGAAGCTTGGTGTGAGGAAGGTTAAATGGCGGAGAGTAAAAGCCAGATCCCAGTCCGGTCTTCCTCATCTCTGTCTTTAAAGGTATCTAATATTTTGGAAATCACCTCGCTAGGAATTTGTGCAAAGCTACTGTCCACAGTAACACCGAGTGTCTGATGCTGCTCCTGGAGCCACTGGCTACCAGGGCCATTGGATGGCCCTGACGCTGGCCCTGGGACGGGGTGTATGTGTGGGCTGGGTTTCACCACGCCGGGGTGATTGTCTGTCATCTCTCTGGTTAACAAAGGGCTGGTGCTGTCTGGACATCCTGTGCTCCCCTTAAGACTCCCCGGTTTGGAAGGATTATTTGGGCGACCGCTGAACAGACATCCGCAATTAAAAAAAGAACAACAAACCGCAAGAAACTGATCTTTCTTCAGTCTGGTGGAAAGATAATGCATGGCTCATTTGTCCAGACATGAAGCCTGGGGTCCTGGGTAAGAGGAAACCAAGCGACATTAACGTCCATTCCAGAGAAGTGACTCAGCTGGCGCCCTGTTCTCATGACACAGGCGAAAACAGCCTCCAGAACACTGGTTCTTCCCAACAGCACTTGCTAAGAGAAATCAACAGCAGTTTTCATCCACGAAATAGAAGGCAACAATTGAGTGCAGCCGTGCTGCGCCCGATACGCTTCCCGCGCATTTGGTGTTCGCAGAGGTGTAGCGGCAGCAGCGCAGACCACCAAAGATGCACGCGGTTCATTTGGCAGCAAGGAGCATTATGGGGAGAGGGAAACTAGAGACCTAGGGTGGGTCTGCGCTGATCACGGTACATTCTTGCTTTCTTCGGGGATGGAATATCCATATTGTGATTTACCCACCACAACCTTAGTGGTCAGCTTCGTAATAAGATTATTCCCAGAAATCTTCACCCATGATGTTTTTGTGAAATTTTTGAGCAAGAATGTGTGTATATGTGTGCACGTGTATATGTGTGTGCATGTGTATGTGTGCATATGCGTGTGTACGTGTATATGTGCATGTGTGTACATGTGCATGTGTATATGGTGCGTGTGTACATGTGTGCATGCATATATGTGCATGTGTGTATGTGTGCGTGTGTATATGTGCATGTGTGTATATGTGCCTGTGTGTGTGTGCGCACACATGTCATGTGGCTGTTGAGATCTTCTGTTCTCATTACGACCTGAGTTTGTCTCACTGTGAATGTGCTGTTCAGCCAGGAAGGAGCAAGGCCACAAGGATGTTTGGAGCTTTCTCTCTGTGTCCACGCCCAGCCATATGAAAGGCCTTTCACACCAACACATTCTGCTTCCTCACTCCTAAAGGATCCATGACCCCGACGATGGCCAGAGGGCGGCTCTGCATGCCTGGAACTTTGGATACACTGCAGTGGCAACACCTCTCACATTGCACAGGAGCGGGAGAAGGGGCAGAACTCGGGGACCGTGCAGCCAACTCTCCTGCCCTCACATCCCGGAGTGCGGGCTCACTCTCTTTTCGGGTAGCATGGTGATGGGGGAAAGTTTTCTCTATTCAAATAGAACCTGGACATATTCCAAAGCCACTTCCTGCCCGCCATTCACACCATGGTGAGCTGGTTTCTGGCCTGACACTCTTCTCCAAGGGTCTGCAATGCCACCATCCCCAGCTGTGAGGGCACCTCCCCGCCCTGGGGACCCTTGCAGCCCCAGCACGGCTGCCTTCCCTCCCTCCTGGAGTGGGTTCCTCTGGTGGCCACAGACCCGCCTGGGTTTCTCTTCACACCTCTGGCCCCTTCCTGATTCCCGTTCTGCTGAACATTGGGGTTTTGCTGCTCTCTTTCCCTCGGAATGCATTAGGTGGGACGCCTCACTCACACCAAGCGGCTTCAGTGAACGCCCAGCGGCGGACGGCTCCTACCTCCCTCCTGGATGCCTCTGTCTAAAGGGTCTAGAGATACTTTAAACTCAGCAGGTTTCAAGTTGAACTTCTTACTTCGTTTCCTCCAACCTTGCTCTCAGCAAAACTCCAAAAGCAGAAACAACCCCCCTTTCCTTCTCTGCTCCTTAACTCAGTGAATTGCAAGGCCCTTAAGCCGGGCTTCAGAACCTGACATGGCGGAGACACTGCTGACCCCCGTCCTCTCACTGCACTGGGAGGGCACTGATTCTGATGGGCTTTCCACCAAGTGTCTCCGGAGTCTGCCGTTTCCTCTGCATTCCCAGCACCTCCTTCCTGGCTCTGGACTTCCTCCTTACTTGCTTGCATTAACTGTGGAATCGCCTCTGCGTACCCCACCCCCCTGCACCCTCACGCATCCTCTCTCTTAGCTGCCTTCATTCAAATTCTGAAATCCAACGTGCTCTCCGATCCCTTTCTAATGTAAAAACATGAAGGCCCCTCTGCTCCCTGCAGAGTGAAACCGGGGTTGGTGGGTGTGATGCCCAGGCTTCCTGGTGCTGCCTGTGCCATGGCTTTCTAGGTGCAGCTCCTCTCTACCCTGCACTTTGGTGGCTGGAGCCTGCGTCCATGGTCCCTTGCTGTGTCTGCTGACATCTCCACCACTGCGTGGCGCTCTCCTCGCTGCGCTGGCCTTTACTGCATTTCTCCCGGTGAACTGAACCGCGGCATCATTCTTCCTCGCTCACTTTTTCAGTGTCCTAGGAGGGAGCTTCTCCAAGCCCTCTCCTGCAGGGGTGACCCTCCCACACCGGCTTTCCCACCGGAGGGGTGCAGTGCTGCCCTGGGCCAGAGAGAGTGCTCATGAAGGGCTGGTTTCATGGTCAATGCAACTAAATATCAATTATTTGAAATTATTTCCTCCATCCCACCGTGTTTATACCACAGAGATTCCCAGCACCATGGAGAAGCATTGCCTCACAGCTGCCCTGCCTTCTTCCCTGGGGAGGCAATCGGGGTGGGCTGCTTGGATACCAGCCACCTCTTGCAGGATGAGCCCCAGGAGCAGGAGACCCTGCCGGGCCCCTGAAGGCATAAGGGGCGCAAGGCAGACTCCAGTCCTCTACCTTTCAGCCAGCAAGATTCAATTCCTCACAGTTTACCAGTCCTCAAGTGTTTAGTAACCACCAAAGGAATTAGGACTGCTGCCAAGGAGACATACACACACATGCACAGATGTATACATCTATACTTCTTAAATTTACAAGTGTGAAGAATAGGTAATGGAGAAAAGACATGAGAGAGAACAAAATGCATGGATTCTATTAGAAGTTAACTTCTGGCACTGTAGTAGGACAAGCATCTCGGCTAATATATAAATTACCAAGAAAAAAAAAAAGTCCCACTAGAAAAACCAGGTACTCACATCTAAATTTCTAATTAAATTACAATTACTTTCGAAGCTCATCCCCCACAGAGAAACTTCTGCCTGACGTGCTCTAGGATAGACCTGAGTTTTGCTCCTGTTGGAGCCGGTCATGCAAGAGTGAGAGGTGTCCGTCCATCGGCAAACGGAACTGCATGCAGGGTGTTGCTGTGAATATACTGACATGCTCCTGCTTATGCTGTCACTTCCTTAAGACCAGACAGCCTGTGAACCTTGATGTGTATTTCCAGTCCTGTGCAGGGCTCTCAGCCTGGGAGTGCTTGGGGACTACACCTCGCCCACTTCTCCCCGCATCTGCATCGATGAAGGAAGCCATCAGTGCCCGTAGGGGCAGCAGATCAGCTTCTGCACCTCTCCAACATTTCTCTGACTTCTGACAGTCCGCTGGTTATGAATGACAATGTACTATCTGGTTTACATTTGGGAATTATGGTGAATGCTGTCATAGAATTTACTGGCTGCTCAGTTTGGCAGTGATTTCTTTGAGCCAAATATTACTTTGTCATGTAAGACAGTAGCACTTTCTTGGAAGCTGTGGATGTGACGTGCCAGGAAAGAATCCAGGCGGCAGATACTTGATCACTGCAAGAGCGGCCATAGCTTCCCCCGATCGTGATTCATCAGAAAATGACCTTCAGCCACAAATGTGCTTCATTTTTTCAGCTGTTCTTCACTCACCTTCCCAAGCTCATTCCCAGAGACCTCAAAAATGTGCTGCTGGGCTGATACCAGCAGGTTCCTGGGATGCTGTCTTGGAATCCACTGAGCAGCACTGAACCCAAGGCCACCTGCTAGTGGGCAAGGTCATGAGTCCCTCTCCCCTCTTAGAAGACCCCAGAAACCAAAAACCAAGGGAAAAAGTGAGATGACTTCGATTAGTATATAAATTGTTCAACATGTAAGTTGTCCATACCTGTAGCTACCACCTCTTCACAAAAAGGGCAACTCAACCACGTTCACCTCCACAGAGCAAAGATCAGGTGAATGGGCCTGCACTGTGGGGCCATTCCCGTCCTCCAGCCTCTCCCCCTGCCTAACTTGGAGGTCCCCTCCTGGTATAAGTTCTATGCCCTTCTAGGAAAACGTTGGGTGATGGAGAAGAAGGGTCTGGGAGTGGAGCAGAAAGATCGAAGGGGCAGGAAGGGGGAACCCTGCTCTCATGCTCCTGGGGTGGGGGCTGCGGGTGGGTCCCACACCGGGACCCACTAGTGGATGTTTCCTGGGACACAGACTCAACCCAGGTTTCCAGCGGCCTTGTTGAACACATCCTGAGTCCCACCCTTCCCGAACCTCCACGATATCCACCAGCATCTACTTTGTGTTGGTCCATTTCCCAGCCATAGTTCACCCTGTTGACCTCTGAAATAATCTGCTGCGTTTGGATTTCACATGGCTTTTCTAAAACGTTTCTCTCTAGCCCAGCTCTCCCTCCAGGTACCACCCTCTTCGTCTCTCTTCCCAACGTGTTTTAATTTTATTTATTTCTTTATTTAATTTTGAGACAGTGTCTCACTCTGTCACCCAGGCTGGAGTGCAGTGGTATGATCACAACTCACTGTAACCTCAACCTCCTAGGCTCAAGCGATCCTCACTTCTCAACTCCCTGAGTAGCTGAGACTACAGGCATGCACCATCATGCGTGGCTAATTTTTTTGGATTATGTTGCTTACTTAGGCTGGTCTTGAGCTTCTGAGCTCAAGTGATCCACCTGCTTCAGTCTCCCAAAGTGCTGGCATTATAGTCATGAGCTACCATGCCCAGCCCCAACTCATTTTAAAGATGGTGTGGCTTCTACCTTCGTCTCCCAGAGGCACTGGGTCCTGTGGACCACTCCCTCCTCCTAACCTCCTCTTTCTCTGGGAGACCTGCCTGTGGCTCCTTTCCTGTCTCTCTATCTACTTGGTCTTCATTTTCTTTTCAGGGGTTCCTTCCTGGATTGCTTAATCAGTACTATTTCTCAGACCCACCTCCCTGGTCCTGCTCTTCTTCTTACACACACTCGGCGACGGTGGGTCCATATGGGGACCCTCTGGTGAGCAGTGGTGGCTCCTCCTTGTTGTATTACACTCCCAGCACCTCCCTGTTGGCCTAGCACAAGTCATGCCTTGTGTCTTAGCTGGGGACAGCCTCCTGGCCTCCCCCTGCCAGGCAGTGAATTCTGAGAGAGTAGCTGCCTGATACAAGTCTGCACCCCCAGCCCATATCACAGAATCCTTCACACAGTAGGTGTCAGCATGTTCGCTGAGTATATGAATGATTGGAACACATTGATTTTTATAAGTTTGGTATTGTAGAGGAGTAGCAGAACCTTCAAATATGAGTCTGCATCTAAATAGCTCAATTGACCCAGAAAGTTTACCTTAAAAAGGCAATGAGCATGACTAAAATAAATCTAAGCACATCATACTTACATTACTCGCTAGCTTTTACTCCTTTGTTTTGAGCAATAACTGCTGTGGTCTGAATGTCTGTGTCCCTCCAAAATTCATGAGTAGAAATCTGATCCCCAGTGTGCTGGCATTAAGAGGTGGGGACTTTGGAAGGTGAGTAGGTCCTGGGGGTACAGCCCTGGTGAGTGGAATTAGTGCATCTCTCAAAGAGGCCCAAGGGAGCCTGTGGTCCCTTCTGTCATGTGAAGACACAGCATCAAGGTGCCGTCTATGAAGCAGAGAGCCCTTACCAGACACCAAATCTGCTGGTCACTTGCTCTTCAACCTCCTAGCCTGCAGAACTATGAGCAATAACACTCTGTTGTCATAAATCACCTACTCTTAAGGTATTTTTGTTATAGCATAAACTATGAATGGACTGAGACAGAAATTGGTACTAAAAGTGGGGTGCTGGGGTAACAAATACTTAAAAATGTAAAAGTATCTTTAGAACTGGGTAATGGGTAGGGTCTGAAAGAATTTGGAGGTGAGTACTAGAAAAAAATCTACATGGCCATGAATAGAACCTTAAGGGTGATTCTGACGAGGGCTCCTAAGAAGAGGGGGGCTGTAGAGAAAGCTTCAACCATCTTAGAGATTCCCTAAGTGGTAATGATCAGAAGGTTGGTAGAAATGTGGACAGGAAAGGCCATTCTGATGAGGTCTCAGAAATAAGGAGTATGTTACTGAAAACTGAAGGGAAGGCCATCCTTGTCACAAAGCAGCAAAGAATTTGGCTGAATCATGCTCATCTTCTTGTGTTCTGCGGAAGGCAGACTTCTGAGTCATAAAATGGGATATTTGGCAGAAGAAATATCTAAGCAAAGTGAGGGTGTGGCACAACTTTTCTTGACTGCCTATAGTAAAGTGTAAACAGAGAGAAACAAATTAAAGATGGAATTTATCAAGAAAAAGAAAGCAGAACTGAAAGATTTAGAAAATTCTTAGACTGGCCAGGTAGTAGAAAAGTAGAAAACACGTTCAGGAGAGAACATCAAGATTGTAGTAAAGCAAACATTTGATAAAGAGATGAGTATGGTGGAAGGAAGCCAGATGCTGCTCATCAAGACAACTGAAGAAGGACCTCCGGAGGCAATCTTTGGGGCTGCCCCACACATCTTAGGTCTAGAATGTCAGGACCTTGGGGCCAAAACAATTTCAAGTCTCTACTCCCTGCAATCGGGTGCAATGCTCAGCTGCCCCAGCTGCGGCTCCAGTGGGTCCAGGTGCAGCTCAGATGGTCTCTCTGGAGGACACAGGCAGGAAGCCTTGGTGGCCTCCACATGGTGCCAACTCTGCAGGTACATAGAGTGTAAGAGCTGTGAGAATGTGGCCACCTCCACCCAGCTTCCAAGGGATGCCCTGGAGGACCTCAGTGCCCAGGCACAGACCTGACACAGGAGCAGGGCCAACACAGAGCGCCCCCATGAGGGCAGTGGTGTGGGACTGGGGCTCCTCACTCCTTATGGTGAGGGCTCATTAGAAGAAGAGAGCTGTAGAAAAAGTCTCAGTCTAGTCTATCAGAAGATCATGAATAATATTCTGTTCATGGCAGTGTAAGTTTCTTCTAGGTGGGGAGGTGTGGGAGTGGGGCTGCACCCAGCACCCAGAATGGTGGAGTGACCAGTGTGTACCTCCAGTCTGGAGAGCTGCAATGAAGGCTGTGCCCAGAGAAGCCATGGGAGGCAGGGCTGCCCCAAGACTCGAGGAGCCAATCCCCACCCCAGTGTGTCCAGAAGGTGGAATATGGAGTCAGAGATGGCTCTCAAGACTTAAAATCGAATATTCTTTGCCCTGTTGGGTTTTGGACTCACGTAGCATCACTTACTCCTTTCTTTTTTCCTGTTTCCCCTTTTTGGAATAGAAATGTCTGTCTCATGCCTGTCCCACCATTGTATTTTGGAAGCACACAATCTATTTGATTTCATAGGCTCACACTGGGAAAGAAATGTGCCTCAGGATCAGTCAGATCTGGATTCTCACTTGTATCTGATTTGGATGATACTTAGAAGAGACTGTAGACTTTAGGCTTTTTAAGTTGATTTTGGAAAGAGTTAAGATTTTTGGGGGCTATTCGAATGGAATGAATGTATTTTGCATGTGAGAAGGATATAAATTTTGAGAAGTTAGGGGTGAAATGTTACGGACTGAATGTGTCCCTTCAAAATTCATAGGCTGAAATCTAATCCCCTATCTGCTGGTATTGAGAGTTGGTGCCTTTGGGAAGTGATTAGGTCATGAGAGTGGTGTCCTCATGAGTGGGATTAGTGCCCTTATAAAGAAGGAAGCATCTGTCCCTTCTGCCACGTCAGGACATAGCAGCAGGGCACCATCTACGAATCCAGGGCTTTCATCAGACACAAAATCTACTGGTGCTTTGATCTTGGACTTCCCAGCCTCTAGAACAGTGAGAAATAAATTTCTGTTGTTTATAAATTACCCAGCCTAAGATATTTTTGTTATAACACCCAAGTGGAGTAAGACAGTAATTGATTCACAGAGATTTGGTTTTCAAGACCTTTTAGACCAAGAGAACCCATAAACATATAGGTGGATGTAAGCTGGTTAAATTATCTTGAGTTGGCTGTGCTGAGCATATCAGTTTCTAATGATACAAACCTACTTAGAAAGTAACAAAGCTGAAAGTTCTTCTAAAACAAAATGAGAACTTTGAAGAAGCTTTTTAAAAATAAGTTTTGTTTGTTTTAGTTCCCCTGTGTAGGCAAACATATAAACAAAGCCCCATTGTCTCTTCAAAACCCACTTAATTAGGTTTTCTCAAGTTCATATGGTAAACACCTTTGTGGAGTTTGACACACGCCATACTTCATACTGTTTTAACTACTCTTATTCATTTTGAAAGATACAGACGGTACTAAAATGAGTTGGGTTGATTCCCTTGAGCAAAGGCAATGCTAACAATACAAAGAACCAAGCCTCATCTACAAAATAGGTTTTAGTTTTGACAAAGTTCCTACCTGTGAGCTTGTTCTCTGCTCCTCCTCCACACCTCCCAATTAACAGAAGGTAACCAATACTTACGCAATAAACAAATGAGAATGCATTTATAATAAAAGGCAAAGCTGAACAACTGTTTGGATGGGACAGTCAGCTACAAAACTGAAAACTGCTGAAGCCAACTCACTGGTTAGGAAAAAAGTTGGAAATGCGTGGGTGTGTTCTCAAGGTCTTAGGAAAATTCCAGAAGTCCAGCAGATGTTTTCTGTTAGGAGGCGATGGAAGCCCCAAGAGCTACATCTTCTTCTTCATTCTTTTAATTATAAGTTTATTTACGAAACCATTTTTTTCTTAAGTATTTCTCTGCCAATACTTACAAAATAGAAGGCTGGCCAAAGTGTTCAACTCATGAGCCTTCCTGTCTAACCAGAATATGTGCACGTGGTCATGAAATCTCTATAGGAAGCAGAAATCTAGGTCCATCATTATAAATGCTTTATCTTCTAAATAACTCTTTTATTTACTGAAGTGGAATTACAACTTTTTCTTTAATCTTACCAATTATAAAAGTATATTCAGCTTTCATTGGTTATAATATTTTCCCCCCTTTGGAAAATGATGTAATTAATAGTCATCATAGTAATTTTTCTGTTTTTTTTTTTTTTTTTTGTTCTCTATATAAACATTAATAAATGGGGATAGATTCAAGGAATCAGAAGTTAGTGAAGCATATTTAAAACATTTAGACTTTCTGCTCTCTTAATTTTAATTTTGAATACATGTTTGCATACCTATGGGAGGCTACTTTTCTTCCTGCATTTGCTTTACTAGCTTCTGTTTTATGAAATCTAACCATCAACTCTTTAGGCAGAGGGAATGAACATTTCCGTCTGACCAAAGTTTCAAAAGTAATGAGGTGAATTGATATTCAGAAAATATCTAAACTCTTATTTAAATTTCTCATCTGCTTAAGAACTTTTTCACTTTTTTTTCTGTAGTAGGTATCTGAAGACCAACTTTTTCACTTTTATTACATATGCAAATTGATCTCTAAAAGGTTTATAAGAGATTGGGTCTACATATCAAAAGGTACTTTATGAATGAATTAAGAAGGGAGCTTCCTATCTAGGCTGGCTAGTTAGTGAGGTTGCAGAAGCAGTCGGCATAAAAACCTTATTAAAGTTCAGGAATCCAGCTGGCTGCATGTTTTGGAGAATTTGTCTGATTACTACACATGGTTACTAGATCTATTGTGAATATGGAACAAATTCAAGAACATAAGATTCTCTTGGCCTTGTGGAGATTACTCAATTCATCAAGAATTTTAATCGAGCATCTTACAGATGGAACTTCTGCAATTATCAAGCTTCAGAAGCCATGACTAAAGCAAACCTCACTCAAATCCTGCCTTCTCTTATCCTCGAAACAGAATGCTTTCCCCGAAAAGAAGCAGGTGGCCTATCATATTCCTGCCAGGAAGATCACGGAGGGCAGGCATAATCAGATTAAAATCAATTAGATAAATTGTGTGGGAATTTGCGTTTTAAACATTTTCATGGCACATCCCCCCACATTTAGATAATGTTTGAAAAGTTTCAATATTTTCATATATTTCACAAAACTCGATTGTGTCACCAAGGGAATGCTATGCATCTGGAGAATAAAAGGTTTCACAGGACCTAGGTTCAGTTCCACACATTTGTTTTTATCCTCTGTGGGAAAGAAAATAGGTAAAGTGGTTCACAGATGCAAGACTTTAGGTCTGGGGCCAACCAAACTCAAAGAGCTGCTTTAAAGCCCATTATGGGTAAAGCTAGACTTCTTCATTCTCAGACCAAGTCAATACGGGAGCTCACTTACGCCCCACATGCCAGCATGAATATATCACTAATACATGATGGCTGTCAATGTTCTCTGGTTGTTTTGTGAATGTTATCTCTCAACGAGGTGTCTGACATCATAGGCTCTGAGGGCTTACGGGAGGAACAGATTTTATCTTCACTCTCCTTGGTGATCTAGACAAGTGGTTGAACCTTGGGCTCCTGTGCAGATGTGTGAGTTAAGTAGCTAGTGAGGGAAAAATGTGACAGGTGTTCAATACATTTTCTTCACCTTTCTCTCCAATGCCCTTTCATTCCTTGGACCTGCTTCTTAAACATCTTTCACAATAGCTACCAGAAAACTGGGCACAGAGTGGCCTGGCTGCTTAACAGCTTACACATTCTCCCAGTTTTCCTGCCAATAAAAAAAAGCTTCTTACAACTAAAAACCGGCAGGAATTTGTGGTTGATCTCTTTCGATAAAATGGTCTAAGTGAGCCAAAAAAGATACAGTTATATACAAATAAGGCTAAAAATAGTTTTTTTTTTTTTTTTACTTTGCTAGAAAAAAAAATTGTTAAAAAAAAAAATCAACCTAAATTGATTTGGTTGATGGACTAGATCTCCAACTCCATCCTGTCTCTGGACTGGATATGTCTGATATCATATAATGCTGACTGTGCTTTTTGTTATTTTCTTTGTTTGTTTGTTTTTTTTTAAAAAAGTCTCACTCTGTCGCCTAGACTGGAGTACAATGACGTGGTCTCGGCTCTCTGCAACCTCTGCCTCCTGGGTTCAAGCGATTCTCCTGCTTCAGCCTCCCAGGTAGCTGTGATTATAGGCATTTGCCACCACTAAAAACTAAAACCATTAAACTAAAAACGAAACACTAAAAACACCATTTGTGTTTTTAGTAAAGATGGGGTTTCGCCATGTTGGCCGGGCTGCTCTCAAACTCCCGACCTCAACTGAACCATCCACCTTGGCCTCCCAAAGTGTTGGAATTACAGGTGTGAGCCACTGCGCCCAGTTCGTTATTTGACTGCTAAAGGAAATGATGACTCTACACTTATATCTCTGATCTTTTGCTTATTTACATTTACTGCTGTCATTTCTATAGGCGGTTGAGGTTTCCTCATAATAAACACGCATTTTGTTATTTTCAAAAAGTTGCACTTGAATATATTTCACACCGTATCTTCCCCCCACCTAAAGGGACATGTAAAAATAGCAACAGAAACAACCAAGAAGGAGAAGGGACAAGAGAAGAAGAAAACGGAAAGCAGTAGGGAAAAAAAAAAAATCTGATTTTTGATTTAGATTTTTGAGCTTTTCTAAAAATAACTTCAAAGCCCTTCAAACTGTAATGGTGTGGAGAGTTATCTTTCACTTTAGCCTGCATCTGTTTGCGAGTTTTCCCAACACAGATGACTTCTTCTCCACATGATACAGCTGCTCTTAGAGCAAGGATTTGCCCATCTTTTCTGATCACTCGGGGGTTGTTAAAGTTTAACGTTTGTGAATCTTTCTGTTGGACTCAAAATAACATAAATAAACTTGTGAATATAAAATATGGTGTAAAAGCCTTCTTCTGAGTGTCCTCTCACAGCCCCCAAACACAGAGCTGATTCTTTCTCCTGCCCCCATACCCACCCACTCCCTCTCCTTCCTGCCCACAAAGGACTATTCATCCACATGCGGCTGACACGCCTGTCTCAGATCGCTTTCTGCGTGGTCCACATGATCCATTATTTCTTCTGCTACATCAATTTGCAAGTGGCAGTTCAGTTCAGAGCCAGTCCTTCTGGCCTCCAGTTTCAATTTACTCCAAAAACGTCTGCCTTGCCAAGATTGTGAAATATGCCACCTACCATGTTCTTAAAAACTGAAAAAAGTTCAAATGTTTATTGATGGAAAAATGTGCATCCATTACTAAGTGGAAATGAGAAATAAAAATTCATTTTAAAAATGCTCCTATGGTTTATTTCCCTCCAATCAAGCCTACAAATATCGACAACCTGAAGCCTGAATCCCTGTTTAAATGACAGGGACACAGAGCGATGGCTTGTGATGCTCTGAGGGGTTCTTTGGTTCCAGGGCTGCCCAAACCACTTCCCTGTTAGCCTTGTATTTGGCAGAACCTCTGTGCAGAAGTCCAAGACTGTTCTGACGCATTTGTAAGTAAACAGACTGTATAACTTATCTTCAGACAAATATCAATGGGGGCGGATAAACAGTCAGCCAGAGGAGGTTTTCCAAAAACTCTCCGACTGTCATGTGATATTAACAGGGCTACACTGTGGTCTTGGCAGGCCTGCTCGGGCCTTGAGCAACATTATGACCAAGGATGGTAGTAGGCTGTGAATAAACTCCTATTAGTCATGTCCACGAAGCCTGGGTGCTCAGGAGAGAGAGCAAGGCTCAAGCCTTGTGGAATTCAGTGCTCTGGCTTCGAACTCAAAATAAAACCACAAAACATTTGCACATTGACTAGACCTTTTCTCTGAAATCTCTCTATGCATACCATCTGACGTATTCAACAGCTTAAAAAATGAAAGGAGACAAAAATTTGCTATTCATAAGAAAGAAATTGCAATTCTCTACAATTTGATGCTGGTTTTATCATTAGGGATTGGAAACCGCCTTGAATTCTCTCCTCACAAGGAAAAAGGGTCCACTTAGTCATTTCTAGTAAGATTCTGAATGGCTTAATCTCAGACTGCTATGGGAATTAAGGACGGGGTGGTCAGTCCTCATCATTAGCGATGTTAAAGGAGGGCATGGTGGGATGTCTCATGATCAAAGGGCCATGAAGGCATGTTCTCCAGAAAACACGAGTCCCATTTCACAGAACTTCTTACTGGCCAGATTCTACCATTCTTGGAGCTTTCTTGAGTATGAAACAATGCCCCTGCCTCAGCTGAAGTCCAGAGTAATTCGACCCAGAGGGCTGCTCAAGAAAAACACGGGGCATGGAGTTGGACTATGCACGCTCCCCCATTTCCAACGCAAGCTTGCGTGGGAAGCACCTTGTCCCTCTTATTTCAGAGTCAGAGAAACTTCCACGTTTTACAAGCATGGGCTGGTTGTTAAAAATCGTTCACAATCTGAAAGATTCAGTCACACAAATCCCCAAAGTCAGATTCACATTTAAAAGAATAATGGAAGGTCAACATTGGTACCAGTTGTAGCAAATACAGCACACTAACACAAGCACACTAACACAAGATGTTAAAAATCAGAGGAACCAGGAGTGGGAGGTAGTGAGAGGGGATATGGATACTCTCTGAATAATTTTTTTTTTTTTTGTAAATCCAAAATTGCTTTAAAGATCAAGTCTATTACAAACAATAGAAGAGACAGAAGAGTACATTCATTTGCATTAAAACCTTTTCCTTCTTTTGACTCTTTACTTTTTATGTATTTTATTCCATATCCCTCAAATGGAATTAGAAATGGACTTTTATTTTTGGACAGAATCTTGCTCTGTTGCCCAGACTAAAGTGCTGTGGTGCGATCTTGGCTCACTGCAACCTCCGCCTCCTGACTTCAAGCAATTCTTGTGCCTCAAACTTCTGAGTAGCTGGGATTACAGGCATGCGCCACCAGACCTGGCAAATTTTTGTATTTTTAGCAGAGACAGAGTTTCGTCATATTGGCCAGGCTAGTCTCGAACTCCTGACCTCAAGTTACCCACCCTCCTCGGCCTCCTAAAGTGTTGGGGTGACAGGCATGAGCCACTGCGCCCAGCCAAAAATGGACTTTCTCATTTGCTTCAAAAGCATAAAAACTTTTGGGGAAAAAGTTTTCAATTAGAAACAAAATGTTATATCCAGTTGAATATAATGACCACATCTAAAAATGTAACACGAAAATCACAGGAAAAATGTGTCACATTCGCATTTAACTTTGCAACATGAGGAGTGGGGCAGGGAGTGGAGACAGACACAGATAGGCTGAGCAAGCACTGAGATTGTGGGGCACCTCCCCTGCCGTCCTCCCCGTCAGCAAATCCCCCATGTGCCTTCATACAGTATCTGTCCACAATGAATGAAACCCATCTTTAAGGACTGTCCTCTGTCACACGACATGGCAGTGGCAATCACTTCCCAGGCAGTGCTCCGTAGAAGGAAGAGCGACTTGTTCTAATGTTGAAGGGAACTGGCTTTGCTGGACCTCCTAAGACACAACCACTGTGCTCCAAAACTGACCTACCTGCAGGATTTGTAAGGGACATGCTGGCAATACCTACTTGTCATCTTAACGCATCGATTGGAGACCCGGTCCTCCCAGGAGGAGACAGGTCTCCACTGTTGACCTCTGGGCACTAGAGCCAACCCTGTGGAGGACCCTTGGCTTTGCAGAAAATGGAGGCTGCCAGGAGTTCTCCAGCTCTGGCTCCCTGGAGACGTGCTGCACCCTGTCTTTCCATGTGTCTCCAGCAAGAAGCTGTGGATAATTTGACACGTGTCTGCTAATTCCATCAGATCTTTTTTACTTGTTTTGAATTTGTTCTGAATTGAAAATCAAATCTATGTCAGCAAGTTGTGGAAGTGGAGAAAAATTAGGGAGTGCCAAGGGGATCTGAGCAAAGAGCACCGGATGGGCCAGAACTCTGGTGCATGTTTTGATGTATTACCTAATGGAATGCATCTCACTCTAGCAAAGGCAAAGGCAGGTAATTCATCGGCTCACACGTGAAGGAGCCCACCTCTTCAGAAGCAGTGTGGGAAACAAGGCTGACTGAGGTGTGGCAAATGGGAAAGCGAGAACAAGGAACTGAATATTGGCCAGAGGACGGACCGAGAGGTCGTGTGCACCAAGACCATCCTTGTGCAATTGCACACATCAGGAAATGAACATAGGTCAACACAACTGGGGTACGGGTCATGCAGTCTGGGAGGCATGTTTGGATTTCTGGCTGTGAAACATCCCTAAGGTATGACAGCGCTACCAGGAGAAGACCTGTGACTCAGAAGTCAACGTTCCTCTCTCTACTCGTGCGAATGTCGTGTGACTGTCCTATCCTCCATGTTCAAATGCTGACCAGTCCAAACAGGTTAGAAACAGCTGACACGTGGCAAATTACTGAGCCTCTCTGTTCCTCATGTTAAGGGGGGAAAATAGTATTAAGTGAGTTAATTACACACACACACACACGGCAACACAGTGACTGGCACGAAGTAAGTACTACATCAATGTTTTCTCTTGTTTTATGATTATAAAATACCTATGTGCCAAATTATCAAGGGATTTAAAAGATCCTTAACCTAAGGACCTGTGAGAAAAAATTTTTAAAGTCAAGCACAGGTGTTTTCAGCGTGGATTCTTCTTTCACGCTTCCACTGTCCCATCTGACTCTTCAGCACATAGATATGGTGGAGAAAGTGCTGGTATAGTGGCGGGGGATATGGTGGAGAAAGTGCTGGTATAGTGGAGGGGGCATGGCCAACACCTCATTCTGCTGGAAGGTTTTTACTGTGAGTACTATAGTAATGTTTTGGGCAAAGATACTTTGACCCTCGCTGTATCTGAGTCATGTAAAAAAGAATTTTTTTTTTTTTTTTTTTTTTGACAGCATCTCACTCCTCGCCCAGGCTGGCAAGCAGTGGCGCGATCTCGGCTCACTGCAGCCTCTGCCTCCTGATTCAAATGATTCTCCTGCTTCTGCCTCCTGAGTAGCTAGGATTGCAGATGTGCGCCACTACACCCATCTCTTATTTAAATTTTTACTAGAAATGGGGTTTCACCATGTTGGCCAAGTTGGTCTCAAACTCCTGACCTCAAATGATCCATCTGCCTTGGCCTCCAAAAGTGTTGGGATTACAGGTGTGAGTCACTGCACCTGGCCTTTTCTTTTTTTTTTTTTCTTTATAGTGGGATTCTCTTAAAATGGTCTAGAATTTCAGCACTAAATATAGCTGAAAATTGAGTAATTAAAAGCCTGTAATCCCAGCACTTTGGGAGGCCGAGACGGGCGGATCACGAGGTCAGGAGTTCGAGACCATCCTGGCTGACACGGTGAAACCCCGTCTCTACTAAAAAATACAAAAAGCTAGCCGGGCAAGGTGGCTGGTGCCTGTAGTCCCAGCTACTCGGGAGGCTGAGGCAGGAGAATGGCGTAAACCCGGGAGACGGAGCTTGCAGTGAGCTGAGATCCGGCCACTGCACTCCAGCCCGGGCAGCAGAGCGAGACTCCGTCTCAAAAAAAAAAAAAAAAAAAAAAAAAAAAAAAAAATCCAATAATAAAATCCTCACTACTCAAAGAATTGAAATACATTTCAACAGAAATATTTCATTTTATATAGCCTTATGTTATACTGGACTGTATTCATGAAAATAGTAGTCCTAACATAATTTCCACATCCAAGTATTGCCATTTATAAATTCCAATGTCTTGAAATTATTCTTGGATGGGAGAGCAATTTAGCATTAAGAAATTGAGCCAGTGAGAGGTTCAGCTTGATATTTTAATTCTATGTTTCCCTTAAACAGCCTTTAAAATGAGCTTGTTAGAGAAAAGAAAGAGCTCAATTTTACCTTACAAAAGAAAAACACATGAGATAAACTGTATTCAGCATTTTTCATGAATCTACATTGCCAGAAGGGATCTGAAGCCAACCTCCCCTCCACACTGTTGCCTTCAGCACCACCACAGCCACTCCTCCCAGGTGGGAGACACCAGGGGGAGATCACCAGTAGTTGCGAGGCGGGGGTAGGGTGGGGGAGATATTTGCTGAATCATTGTGGAGTTCTCGCTCCAGGCTAGTCAAAATCCTCCAAGTAAGTTTTTCCCTTCTTACTCTCTACATGGTGAGGATGAAAAATCAACCACCTGCCCCATGGCTATCAGCCCTTTCTATACTTACAGACTCATACAATTATTTCTCAGCTTTACTTTCTTGGTCCTAAATTGCCTCAGTTCCTCTACTTCTTTCTTCTAGGACTTAATTTATAGTTAAAGAGGAGGGAGGATAGAGGGCACCACAGCAGACCAGATGGTTTCCAGAGCAGGAAATAGCCAACAATTATTCTTGACCACAGTTAGATAAGGGTCGGGAGGGGATTTTAAAGCAAGGGATTCTCAGGCATCCCCTGAGGAAACAGGAATGAGACAGGCGTTGTACTAATATGGTCTTTTTTTCTGCATGGGGTAGGGGACCTCTGCTGCTGCACAATACATTTTTGGGTGAACAATTCACAAACATTTTTCACATACTGAGTGGACACACAGGCAGAGGGGCCGGAAGAGCCCTGCGGACTCACAGGGCTGCTGTAACCTCCTCTCCTCCCACTGCCCTCGGGGTTTCCAGCTCCTAGTTCCTGCAGACTTTGGGTATTCTGTCCTGGCTTCCTCCTCTTCAAAACCCACTTTTCCCCCTGCATCTTGGAGATAAATAACCAGCCCTCCTCCATTTACGTTTCAACTATAGCACCATTCTTTGAGTTTACTTAAATTGTTTTGGAACGTGAGTGCAAGAATAAATAAAATAAACAATTCTTGAGACTCTTCATATTGGTTCTTTTAAATCAGTCAAGTCGTTGACTGACTGACTGGTTTTCTTGCTGATTATTTTACTCTTAAATTCTCATCATATTCAACCGTGACTTTCAGTATTTCAGTGTTGCTTTCAAGCTCCTCTTTTTTCCTAGAATCTCAAATCTGAAGTTCTTCACCTCCTGCCATTTGTTGTTGAAAACCTGGGTCTTTGTTACCACTCTCCTCCAAATCCACCCTGGGAGCAAACACATTGTGTGGAGCCAAGAGGAGAGAAGGCCCCAGAGGAGACATCTCCCGGGATGTGCAAGACACGTGGGGGCAGAAAGAGCCCAAGAAACCCGGGAAAATATCCAGCAAGGGCAGAGTGAGATTTCAGAGCAAACTGAAGAGAACCAGCAGTCCACGCCTGCCAGCCGGGAACACGGAAGAATGCAGTGGTTCACTCTCGGGACGGCGGAGGCCGCCTTTTAGCGAGCACCTGGGGACCAACGATCACGTCACTAGATACTGAAGATTACTTCATCTATCTCAAATCCCAACGACGACCCTGCAAGAAAGGTGCTGCTCTTCTGTTTTGCAGAACTAAACACTGAGGCTTACAGATGTTAGGGAATTACTCAAGGTCATCGAGCTAGTAAGCTGGAGAGCCAATTTTCAAAGGAAGATCTGCGGGGCTCTGAAATCTGTGCTTTTCACGACTCAATTTCTTCTTCATAAACATCCTTAATGACTCAGACAAAGAATGCATTGTTATATCTCTGGATATTCTTTTAACTCAAACAGATCATGACTATGATAAAACATCTGCATGGGCAACAGCAGGCAAGCAACAGAGATCCTGGAACCCCGGCTGCAGGACTCCTCACAAATGACCAAGTCTGGCTACTCTTATTGGTAAGGTTTTCTGATAGTCACCATTTTGCTTCTAGTTCTTCTGTGAACTAAAGTCACATCCCTGCTAATAGCAGAACGAGTTCTGTAGAAGCCCTGTAGATACTGCAACTATTTAATATTTTCTTGAAGTATGAGTTTGATACAGGCAGTGGATTATGGACCCCACCGCAGCCAATCCAGTATTCTGGAAACAGAGCTTCCAACAAGTCTTCTAGAAACAAAACAAAAGAACAAACAAAAACGCACAATCCAAAGCACTACTAAAAATAAATGCATTCTTTCATGAATGCGGGAGTATCGTAAAATGAAGTCTTAACTCCCAAGCTTCTTCCTTAAATTGATGAATTCATAATTCACTTGGGACCCAAATGATTGGATAAACAGTTTGAAAAGATAATGTCAGATACAAATGAAACAGCTTCCACTTGACATATGTCTTTTTAGAAAACGAATTCCAATATAAAAGATGAGGGTTGGATTCAGATTTGGTGATAACTCCAAGTGTTTAGGATACCATGGGAACAGGGAATCACCGGCCACAGCCCTAAACAAGCGGATTACTCAGTCAAGTGTAACCGCAGGCTGCCCTGTCGCTTCTCAGACCCGTACACAGCCCTGTCATATAGGATTCCTCTGGGGAAAACATCCTGAGAACGTGTCATTTAGAATTAACATCAAGGAAGTCAAAGGGCATGAGAATGGACTTTCCAGTCTCTAAAGAATGGTTTTCAGCTGCCCTATGGAATAACTACTGCTGAGTTCAATGAAGTTCCCAAAAGTTTTAAAACATGGTTTAACAGCATGTCAGTTTACCAGAGTGAGTGTGGACCAGGTTCTGCTCCTCACCTGTGGCATGGCATTGAGTGCCACACATCACACTGGGGGTGCCACCCACAGACTCCCAGCGCTGGGCTAGAAGGTGTGTGGGGTCCCTCTGGCTCCAGCTGTAAAGGTTTCAAGGCTCCCTGTGCAGGGTCACTGCGTGACCTTTGGGAATCTGTGGAGACAGAGGCTCCAGCCACCTTCCGTGGAAGTCTTCCTGGGATTCCCATCGAGCTCAAGAGCCCTGGTCCTCCTGGGATGGGACACGACCTAGAAACCCCCTGAGGGGAGTGGGTCTCTCCAAACTTTCCTCTTCACAGGGCATTAAAAGTGCACAGCAAAAAATCCTGAGTGGGGTGATTGTGTCTTATGAATATTTACATCCTTGCACCTAGCAAAGTAGCTGGCACCCAGTGCAGGCTCAACACATGCTTTTTGAATAAATGAATTGAAGCCGTAACACTGAGAGCCTTCATCTTAAATCATCCCATGCCGATAAAATAGGCAGTTAATAAAACTGAGTAATTTCATCAAGTGTGTAGTATACTTGGCCAAATGCTACTGATGAACTTGGGAAACACTGATATTTTTGAGAAGGGAGTAAAAGTCACCTAAGAGGTAGGGTATTGAAAAAATTTTTTAAACATTTTTTTTTTTTTTTTTTGCTTTAGAAAGAAAACCACCCACGATCACAATAAACATGCAAGGCTGCTTAAACCAAATGCCACGAATGCTTGTCTTGGTCAGCTGGAGTTCACCTAACCAAGGACTGGACCAGGCAAGGAGGCCCCGAACAGCAGCCTGCTCCTGGGGCCAGCTTTCCTCTTGGAGCTGGAGCATCACGCTGCGAGGCGTCAGTGCTCGTGAGAGCGCACAGAGGAGAACAGCCTACAGTCGATTTGATGTCCATCATCTTCCCTTGCATGGGGAGTCTGGTGGACCGTGGGGAAGACGGAGGGGTCTGAGACTGGTGGACTGTGGGGAAGATGGAGGGGTCTGAGACTGGTGGACTGTGGGGAAGACGGAGGGGTCTGAGACTGGTGAACCGTGGGGAAGACGGAGGGGTCTGAGAAGGACTCCCTGAGCCGTGCCCTCCTGAAGGGAGGCGATGCTGACCACATCAAGCACGGGCTCCCCGGCCGTGAGGGTCATCTTTGCTGCTGCTGATCGCTGCTCCATGATTTCAGTTAAATCATGCAAGGTGGATTCTCGCACACGCACACTCCTGCAGATATGCACATGCACAGATTAGGGAGAAGGGTGAAGGTGCTTTACAGACACGAAACATCCTCCAAATGATGCACTACTTTATGGAAAAGGGAAGCGGTGTGATCTTCGGCCGGGGTGATGGCAGGTTTCAACTCCTGCTCTCACGCTGCCAGCGCTGCCACCACTCATTCATGGGTTGGGCTAGGTCTCCTTGAAGAAGCTGATCTGTGAGGACGCCCTGTATGGGCTGGGAGAAGTGTCTTGCCTTTATAAACCCAACCAAAGACATCAGATACCAAGGAAGGATGGGTCTGAGTGTCAGCTGCTTAAAGAAAGGATGAGGTGGAAAATCTGTCACAAGGAGACAGGATGGACATCACAGGGCCACAGCCACGACCACAGAGGGTGAGGGCAGACCGTGAGGAGTGGAGACAGGGGAGCCGACGGGTCAGAAGGGCCCCAAGGAAAAGACACAGCTTCGAAGCAGCTGGCCTGTGGGATCACATGGGGAATCTGTCCCCTGGGAGGCAGCGAGAGGTCCCGGAAGCAGTGGAGACCAGACCTTTGAAGTTTCAGCAACACAGTTTATCATGCACAAATTCTGAGGTCAGAGTTTTCCCTCAAGTTATACTTAAATTTGAGTCTGTGCTGCACAATAGTAAAACTGCAATCAATGAGCTAATCAAACCCTCGTTTATGTGAGGGGTGAAATACTTTTTTTTGCTGACTCATCACAGGGACACTTTTTCACCATGTGCCATATTTAAAGTCGCAAGTATTGCTGTCTGATGGATTAAAAACTGTCTGTCTCATAAACACATTCCTTCCAACAGCATTCATCTTGCTCCGTGGTCTAAAAATGGGGCAGCAGTTTGGAGCATGACAGAGCACAGGGCTCATTCTCTTTTTCGTTCAACAAGTAAAAATAAATCTTGAAATTTGGGCAGAGGAGAGGCCGTGGTGCCAGGAGTCCCAGAAACCTTCCCTTTTCAAGTAGTGTCTGGAGCACTGAGCCACGCCCACACCTACTGGCCAAGAGAAGTCACCAGCGTGCTCCCAATGCCCCCGAAGGTGCTGGCAGCTGCCTGGCTTCGGCTGGGGAAACGCAGACTGCAGTTGAGGGCTCGCTTGCCACCACCCTGGAGGGAGGTTTGGTGACCAAGCTATTATTAAGCCTTTCTCAGGTTTCATATTGCGCAGAAATGTTACCTTACAGCTTAGGAATTCTAAGGAATCCTGTTCCCATCAAACTTACATAGGCCCCTGTCCCTCAGCCTTCTGGGCCACCCTCTAAAGGTGGCACTGTGAAGTCTTCTTAACATAATCATCATTTCGTTCATTTTCACTCATGTAGTCCATGGGGAAGCTTTAGCAATAACCAAAACACATGTGTTTGGAATGCAGGTAGGAGGAGAGCAGGCAGGAGGGAAAATACACTCTCAACGCAGTTCAAGCTCTGCTTCTTTAATACACACGGAACTGTCCCAAACCCAGGCACAGCCAAGCCAGGGCAGGTCAGGGCTCCGCAGAGGTGGAAGCCAAGGTGGCTGCGTGCAGCTGCAGCAGCCAGGCGGGAGGGGCCTGGTGAGAAGAAAGCCTCAGAATCGCCTTAAAAGAGGAAACCGTGATGTCACTCTTGAGGCTGCCTACTTGGCCCCATTGCCTGCCTCTGAGTCTCCAGGCTGAGGTGTATTTAGAAAAACCGAACTCCAGATCCCGGAAGCCACCTATTCTTAGAAACAAGCGCAGGGCTCCCTCGGGGCTGCGGCCGCCTGCGTTCCTCCCCAGCTCAGGGCCACTGACTGCCAGGCTGCGTCCTCCAGCAGGTGTGAGGCGCAGGGGGGTGAATGCAGCCGACACTTGGCTTCCCTGGCATGGGTCCTTGTCCCTGCACATTTCAGATAACCTCTGGCCACAGAAACACCCACATGAAAGCGCCCGTGCTGCCCGGGCACCACAGTTCTGTCCGTGGGGACGTGGGAGGCCATTCTCAAGGCCTCCAGCAGCTCAGGGTCTGGCCCTCGGCAAGGCTGACCTTCCAGCCTTTGGAAATACTGGTTGTGCTAATGCACCTTGTATATGTGGGTATCAGTCGCTCCATTTTTTTTCCTTTTTTTTTTTTTTTTTTTTTGATTTGGAGTCTAACGCTATCTCCTGGGCTGGAGTGCAGTGGTGGGATCTCAGCTCATTGCAACCTCTGCCTCCCGGGTTGAAGTGATTCTCCAGTCTCAGCCTCCCGAGTAGCCAGGACTACAGGCGCCGGCCACCATGCCTAGCTAACTTTTTGTATTTTTAGTAGACATGGGGTTTCACCATGTTGGCCAGGCTGATCTCGAACTCCCGACCTCATGATTCACCTGCCTCAGCCTCCCAAAGTGATGGGATTACAGGTATGAGCCACCATGCCTGACCTCAGTCGCTCCATTTAGGTGAGTTTTCTGGATAATGTTTCCCCATTTAGCACCCAACCGTGGGCCATTTTCAGTAGACCCTTCTAGCAGCCCTTGATGGCGACGGCCCCAAGCGTGGGTTTCACACATCCTTTCCCAATTTAGTAGAAGATCCCATGCTTCCGTCTCTGTCCCAGATCGTGGTCTTCTAGAGCGTAAGCATCTCACTTTTCTTTTTTATCTGAGTACTCTCTAAATAGAAGGGGCTGAATTTAGGTTTGTGGGCCAAAGTGGAGAAATAATAACAATGCTATTATTATTATAATTACATATTGATATATTACATATCAATGTATTATATACTACATATATTAATTACACAATTATAATAGCAATAGCATTTTCCCACTCCATATGGTGCACTAGTTGCCTTATAAACTCCACACAAAATCTATGAGTATTTTCATTTCCATTTTTACAGACAAGAAGGGATCAAAGATACTAAGGGATACACCCAAATCGCACGGCTAGAAATGACGGCTGAGATTGGAGTGGGGGTCGGCAATCCCCAGGAGCCACTGTACTTTTCTGGCACCATGCCTTACATAAGAAACACACCCAAGTCTCTCTTCTTACGAAGCGAATCCTGCGGTTGCTTTGTTCTCTAACTTGAGCAAGTGTCTGCGAACCTTGGAGTATTTGTTACACCAAAGGTTGCTTGGTGCAATCAGGGAGGCTGAAAGTTACTTAGCATTTCTCAACACTCTACAGACTTTAACCAGTGTATCCACAACTGCAACCACAATCTATCCATACAATGTAACCACGGCCTATCCACACACTGTAACCATGGCCCATCCACACACTGTAACCACAGCCTATCCACACACTGTAACCACAGTCTATCCACACAATGTAACCACGTCCTTTCCACATGCTATAACCATGGCCCATTCACATACTGTAACACTGTAACCACAGCCTATCCACACACTGTAACCACGGCCTATCCACACACTGTAACCACGGCC
>NC_045455.1:3594817-3595229 GCF_002776525.5 Piliocolobus tephrosceles
CCTATCCACACACTGTAACCACGGCCTATCCACACACTGTAACCACGTCCTTTCCACATGCTATAACCATGACCCATTCACACACTGTAACACTGTAACCACGGCCTATCCACACAACATAACCATGGCCCATCCACACACTGTAACTACGGCCCATCCACACACTGTAACCACAGTCTATCCACACACTGTAACCACAGTCTATCCACACAATGTAACCACAGTCTATCCACACAATGTAACCACAACCTTTCCACATGCTATAACCGTTGCCTATTCACACGCTGTAACACTGTAACCACGGCCTATCCACACAACATAACCATGGCCCATCCACACACTGTAACCACGGCCTATCCACACAATGTAACCACAGTCTATCCACACAATGTAACCACAGCCTTTCCACATG
>NC_045455.1:3595239-3611605 GCF_002776525.5 Piliocolobus tephrosceles
GCTGTAACACTGTAACCACAGCCTATCCACACAACATAACCATGGCCTATCCACACACTGCAATCACGGCCTATCCACACACTGTAACCACGGCCTATCCACACACTGCAATCACGGTCTATCCACACGCTGTAACCATGGTCTATCTACACGCTGCAGCCACGGTCTATCCACACGCTGTAACCATGGTCTATTCACACACTGCAGCCATGGTCTATCCACACACTGTAGCCACCAACTACCATAATCACTGCGCCTCCCCCAGCAGACACAGACATCCTGGATGAGGATTTTCTTCATGGGAACAGTCTCAGATTTCTAAGCCCTTTTAGTTCATATTGTGGTTTTTGTGTTCAACTTTTTTGTTCCTTGCTGTCAGTTGTGAATATCATTTCTTCCATACAGTGTACCCTCATCTCCTCTTTTCTCGGTTCCTTCTAAACCCCCATTTGCAGGGAAACTGGACCACCAAGCTTGCCGCGGCCTTCCTCACTAAGTGCTGCTCCATATCTGCTCTATGCCAGGGAAGAAGCATCCTCCAGAAGCTCATAGTCCACGGGGGGATGGAGAAGGAAGACAGTGGCTTTGGAGGCTGCTAAGGACACAGGGCTCGGCTGTGACTTGGCCCGGGAAGGCAGGTGTTTGGGACCAGCGTCCCCCAGAAGGTGACATTGGGTGTGGGCTTCCAGCATGAGCAGGAGACAGTCAGATAGAGAATGAAGGCGGCAGCCAGGCACTCCAGGCACCAGAGGACATGGCACATCCAGGGGATTGGGAGTAATATTAACAGCTGGACGGTGACCTTGTTGGAGGAGCAGGGGACTAAAGTCACCACCTGAGAGCAAGGGCACGCAAGAGTCCACCTGGTGTGTGACTCCCTCCATGAAGGGTTGAAATTACTGGTTAATTCCCTTGGGACAAGTGTGATAGTGCCTCACAACAAATCACAGAATTGGATACTTAAGAAGGGTTTTAGAGTTCACCTTGGACTTTCCCCTGTTTTAATAAGGTGTCAAAATTCCCCTAAGTAATTAAGAATAGATAAACCATCAAGATGGTAGCTATTTCTAGAATATCCTTCCAGGTCTTCCAAGTACTTTTCTGTCATCGATTTATGATTGTGACCTAATTTGCAGCTTTTAGGGCAATTTTGCTGCTTTGTAGATGGCTTTGGTATTTAATTTCCCTTCTCACACAGAGTGAGCCACAAGTCTAAGCACATTACCACTCTTTTGATCATATTTACTGTGTGTGGCAGTGAACAGGGCAGGAACCTTCATCTGTGCAGTCTGGCAGATGCCATTTACCGCCTGCACAGCAGTCCTTCTTCTGCCCTCTGTACATCATCTGCCAGCAGTTCACCTCTCAGCGGCCAAGTGCATCAATGTGAGTGTTGCTTCAGTTTGAAAAGGGCTGACACAGCCAGGCGCGGTGGCTCATGCCTGTAATCCCAGCACTTTGGGAGGCCGAGGTGGTCAGATTGCTTGAGACCAGGTGTTCGAGACCACCCTGGCCAACAGGGTGAAACTCGTCTCTACTAAAAATATAATTAGTTGCGTGGCATGCACCTGTAATCCCAGCTACTCAGGAGGCTGAGGCACGAGAATCGCTTGAACCCAGGAGGTGGAGGTTGCAGTGAGCTGGGATCGTGCCACTGCACTCGAACCTGGGTGACAGAGTGAGACTCTGCCTCAAAAAAAAAAAAAAAAAAAAAGAAAAGAAAAGAAAAGGCTGACACAAAATAACCACTGATTGCATCCTACTAGCACCTTGGTTTATTATGTGTATAAAACCTTCTACAATCTAAAAATCACCCCACCGATAAAATCTATTCTTGATCTGATATCAACCTATGAATGTAACTCTCAAAACCATAATTGCACTGCAGTACAATATTACCATTTATCAGATAAAAGTACAGTTGATTAATTTCTGAATCCATCAACCCTTAAAGGGTAAAACTTGTAAAAGATTAGCTTGCAATATTCAGATACAACTGTTCTTTCCCTCTCTTCCTTTTGTCCCCCATGAGTACTGTAAATGGTACATATGGGTAATGAAATCAACAAGAAAATAACGAGTGTCCTATTTGTTTTTTCTGGACCCCATTCTGACAGCATCTTCCATAGCTCAAAAAGGCCACATCCTAGCGTGGATACGCACAACAAGGTGCTATCCCCACAAGTTTGAGCAAACATTAAAAAAATAAACAAGGGCCACTTAAAAAATGTGGTACATTAAAAGTGATGCTTACAAGAGCTAGTTGAATTGATTCTCTGTCAGAATCCTACAGATGAAATTAGATAAAATCATCAGTGGAATTTTGTGTACATGTTTTATACAATAATATCCACAACTCATAATGAAATGGCCACTCAAACTCCATTCTGAACACTTTCTTAAGGTTAATATAAACAGAAATCTATTACCACTAAGCTGAGTAAAAACCTTTAAAAAATTATCTGCAGATTATTTTTCTGTTATCCAAAGCGTGTATTTTCAAAAGGAAAAATGTGATGCAACATTTTTTGACCTTCTTAAAAAATAGTTTGGGAAATAAATTATTCACTCATTCAGATAGATCGCTAGAGTTCCTTAAAGTCTGAATACAGGAGGAATCTGTGTTGTGGCTAATTTCTCCTATTCAAATTCCTCTTTCAAAACTGGACCAATTCAAGGAAACAATTTAACATAATTGTTAAAGTGATATTTAATAGATTCTTCAATTTTGTTTACTTTGTATGACATTGTATTTATTTTATATAATTCATTGTAAATAGAAATTTATGCACAGACTTACCATAAATAAACACTGTTTTATTTACAAAGTATCTAAGGAAAAAGATGATTCATGCTCCTTAGTCTCCAGCACCTGCTTTGATACTTTATTCATTTACTGCTATGTGATTCATACATTTCTCTCTGGGGAAGTGGGCGGAAGACGGGTGCACATTGTTCTATGAAAACTTCAAGTCTTGTTTTTTTCCCCCCAAGTCTTTTTAAATGTGCTATGGAAAGAATTTATTCTAGCTGGCTAATCAACAAGGATGCTATAGCACGATGCAGCTGTTTATAAGAAAAACCTGTCCTCAAAAACGTGTCCACCATAATTGCTTTGTTTGAAGACATTTGGAATGGAGAGGTTTAGTAATGGATAGAAGGGTTTGTTTTTTTCTCTATTTATGATTCGATGAATGGAAATCCTTTTAGACTAGCTAAACTACTTCTATTTTCTGATCTCAGAGTAGTTGTCCAACAGCAGCAGGACACAAATGATGCTGGATTTACATATGGCAACCGTGAACAATTCAGTGACAACAAATACCGTAGTTCTAGTGCAAATTTGTCCCATTGAAATAAGTAATAATCCAGGCATAGCACCAAGCTTCTAGAGAAAAAATAAAATCCATCAGAAAAAGTGAGAGCATAAAATGTCAGTATGGGTACTGAGACCTAGGGTGGGGTTATTATCACCACCACCATTTTGGAGTAATAACAATAATGATATGAAGAGCATGGTGCGGTAGGTGCTTGGCTGTGTGTTTTACACACTTCCCTTCATCTGTTTCTGAAGGGGAATGAAAAAGGAGTGGGGCAGATTCAATCCCAGACTCTGGGCCCAGGGTCACCCTTTCCACTAACAGGAGGATTCCCAAATGCAAATTCAAGGAGATCAACAACAAAGTGTTGACCTGAGGCTCCTTTTCTGATCTGTCTTTGAGAGTTCAATCACGTGTTCACTGATATCTCCAGTTCTGCGAGAAAATCACTAATAGGGTCATAAGGACCCACTTGGCAGAAAGATGGATAGCCTTACTGGATATCTGGTGGCTCCTGATGAATAGGTTTCATAATTGTTATTTCCCAATAAGATTTACAGTATTTTAGATTTTTAAAGAATCATTTTTTTTTCCCTAAAGAAATCGGGCTACGGTATGGGAGTAGGGGGACATCAAAGAAAGGGGACGCCAGAGTGCTGGGCATGACAGCCCTGTGGGTGTGAGACAGAGGCGGTGGGTGTGAAATAGAGCCCATGGGTGTGAGACAGAGCTGGTGGGTGTGAGATAGAGCCCGTGGGTGTGAGCCAGAGCCAGTGGGTATGAAATAGAGTCCGTGGGTGTGAGATAGGGCCCGTGGGTGTGGAACAGAGCTGGTGGGTGTGAAATAGAGCCTGTGGGTGTGAGACGGAGCTCGTGGGTGTGAGATGAGCCTCCTAGTGCCCTCTTGCCTGAATATTGATGGAAAAAAATCCCTACATTCTTCTAATGTGTGTGCGTGCACACAAAACCATCTTATCTCTAAGTGAGTGTGAGAATCAGACGAGTCAGCACACATACAATAGAGACTTATTGGCCGGGCGCGGTGGCTCAAGCCTGTAATCCCAGCACTTTGGGAGGCCGAGATGGGCGGATCACGAGGTCAGGAAATGGAGACCATCCTGGCTAACACTGTGAAACCCCGTCTCTACTAAAAAATACAAAAAAACTAGCCGGGTGAGGTGGCGGGCGCCTGTAGTCCCAGCTACTCGGGAGGCTGAGGCAGGAGAATGGGGTAAACCCGGGAGGCGGAGCTTGCAGTGAGCTGAGATCCGGCCACTGCACTCCAGCCCGGCGACAGAGCAAGACTCCATCTCAAAAAAAAAAAAAAAAAAATAGAGATTTATTTAAAATATTAATATTTAAATTTTAACAGTTAACACATTAAAGCCATATAAACAGGTGACTTATAGTTACTATGCGTTAGGCAAAGGCACAGGAAAAGTTCCTCTTGAGAAAAATCTCCTCTATAAAATCAGAAACAATACTGGTAACTGATGTCCATGCTGGTGGAAGAAAAGTCTAAATAAAATTCTCTGTTCGACTCTCCGCTCAGAAGAAAAGCATCCCAGAAGATTTCCTTCAAGACCCACCTCTTAAGAGGCTCCTGTGGGTTAAAAAGCTGTTATCAAACGCAAACCACTCCCAGCTGGGTTGAGACCATGACTAATGTGCTCTCTGGTGAAATTTCTTTTCATCTGCAATCCACAGATGCTTTGCTCAAACATGGAAGGTGTGGGGACGGTGTGAGTGGAGCAGGTCCTCTCAGAACCAGGACTAGCTGGCATCACAGGCCATTTCAAGGGAAGGCTGGCCTGCGGAGGGCTCACTGGGGCACAGGAGAGAGCTGCCTGGTGACACAGAGGGGCTGGAGAAGGTGAAGAGGAGGCAAGTGGAGGAGAGTCAGCTTTCCAAGGCGGAGCAGGTTGCTAAGTAAGTCTTTCTACCAGGAAGCTCAGCTGCCCCTCCCCAACAATGACAAGGGACCCAGACACCATCCTAACGTGGCTCTCATGTGTTAGGGGCGCACAGGCATAGCAACCTAGGGAGTATGGGTATCAGCAACACCGCCATTTTAGAGAGAAAACATTGCAGTGCCAAGAGATTAAATAATGTGCCCAACATCCCGCACTATGGAATGGGGGTGTGTGGGGAGTGCTCCGACCCCAGCACCCCAGCTCCATGGTCTGTACACCCGCCTGCCACGGCACCTCCAGAGTTGGATTTGGGGGTGCATGAGAAGGGAGGAGTCTTGCAGCTGCTGCTGCAGCCAAAAGTCTGTGAGTCCCACTGCTGCCCGGCGCCCCGGCCCCTCAATTTGAGGTACGCACAGAGCCTGACACATAGTACGAACTCAGGTATTTGCTGAATACATGAAAGAAATGAGCTGCAAGATGGAAGGTCACCCCAAGGAATGCTGCAGGGGTTTTCTGAGGGCAAGGTCTTCCCTCGGATGCACCTGCATGCATACTCGCCTCTTAGCTTAGGGTGCTGAGCACTGCTCTAGCCCAGGGTCTCCGACCTTCAGCACTTTGGATAATCTGCACCAGATAATTCTTCATCATGGGGCTGTCCTGTGTATCACAGGGTGTGTAGCAGCGTCCCTGCGCCCCACCAGATGTCAGGAACACCCTCCCCATAGTGTGACAACCAAAAGTACCTTCAGATGTTGTCTGATGTCCCTGAGAGGAAGCTGCCCCTTTTCAGAAGCCCTGGTGCAGCCACCTAAGACCAGAAGGTGCAGTCTCCTCTGTGCCTGCAGAACTAGGCAGGTGCGGATGGGTCAGGGCCAGGCAAGACTACAAACAGGGCCCAAAGGCCCCCAGCTCCATGATCTCCCCTTTATAGGAGCCGGAGAGTGCGTGAGGCAGGTCCTTGTGGGACATGGAGGCTCTACCTCCTCTGAGGCAGCTTCCATTCATGACTGTGTCCACCGACACCAACGCGGACCTCTCCACCATGAGCACACTGTGGAGAAGGAAATACACCGTGGGACCGAATTCCTTGCCTAAGGACTGTCTAGGTCAGACTGGGAACATTCTTCCCAGTGGTTTGAAAGGTTTTGCTTCCAAGCTATCGTTCAAAAGCTGTCTGCAGAGAATTCTGCGTTCAGGAAGTGCCCACTGGGGTGGGTTTTAATGCGACTTTTCATGCAGATGGCATTTGCTTCAATTATTTCCTTGTAAAAGAAACTTCAGCCTGGTGCGGTGGCTCAAGCCTGTAATCCCAGCACTTTGGGAGGCCGAGACGGGCGGATCACGAGGTCAGGAGATTGAGACCATCCTGGCTAACACGGTGAAACCCCGTCTCTACTAAAAAATACAAAAAACTAGCTGGGCGAGGTGGCGGGCGCCTGTAGTCCCAGCTACTCGGGAGGCTGAGGCAGGAGAATGGCGTAAACCCAGGAGGCAGAGCTTGCAGTGAGCCGAGATCCAGCCACTGCACTCCAGCCTGGGCGACAGAGTGAGACTCCGTCTCAAAAAAAAAAAAAAAAAGAAAAGAAACTTCACTGATTATTTCTGTTTCTTGGAAACAACTCACTCTATTTAGTATTTTCTCTTAGCTCTTTAAATCAATCTTAAAAGGCCTCCTGATTTAGCTGTAATTCCAGAATCTTTCTCTATCTCAGAGAATCTCCTGAGGCGAGGGACCTGGAGGAAAGGGCCTCGTTCTGTCTCATAAGGCCGCAGGCACACCTCTGGACCATGGAGGGCCTCCGTTTCCTCAACCGGGAAAGGAAACTTGCTAGTGTACTAGGGCCTTCCTACAGCTGCAATTCTCTGAATTTGTTCCATACCTATTTTTTTCTTTGGACAAAACTTTTATACTCCCTTGTCTATATTTCCTTACATCTGAGTTTTATTTACAAATGATTTGACCAGCAAATCCTTGATACTTAAGGTTATGCCAGTGAAGACCTTGAATAAAGGGAGATACAATTAAAGCTGCATGCATCTCATTTTAGCCAAGAAAGCAGAAAACTCTGCTCAAAAAGAACAAAAGCCAAATGAGGCCTGTTGAAGTTCTTCATTTCACATTACATCTTGATTCAAGACACCTGGGCTATTCCTTTTGCCAAAACTGTGTAAAATGTGACTGTGGTTTTAATATTCTTAAAGGCCGTGGGTTATACTTCTGTTGAATTCCCACAAGTCCTGTTTGTTGTTTTTCAGAACAAACCACTCACTTTTCCAAACTGGGTTTTGATTGCTAATAAGAGAAACATTTCGACAGTATACTTTTTTTTTTCCCAGAAAAGTTCTGCGAAGAAGAAAGTTTTACTGAAATATACTTGTGATATGTTCAAATTAGGTCTGAATAAAACCATTACGTATTAGGCTGAATTTTATAAAGAATGTATTCGGATGATTTTACCTTCTTTAACATGTTTTTCTATTATCTCTATTTTTAGTATTGTTTCACCAAGGTTAGCTCAACATAATGAATTTCTCCATAGTCAAAGCCAAAAAAATGAAGGCGGGGGAGGAGTTTCTGTAAAGAGTTGGTCCTTGGGGATTATTTTGAAATGCTTTTCCTGAGTCAAATGATTTTAATGGCATCACAATTCCCACCCTCCTGATTCCCCGTGGAAAGCCCATTAGTTCAGGGGAGCGCCAATCCAAGTGGGGGTGGGGTGGGCACACCCAGGAGCAGCTGCAGGGATGTGCTGGGTCCTGGGATGGAGACGGATACGGGGAGGGTTTGTGCCCGTGCTCAGTATACCTCCAGAGCCAGGAAGTAAACTGGAGGGTCAGGAGAATGACCAGGCAGAAAACGCAGCCAGGAGTGAGGGCTAGGCTCACCACAGAGGAAGGACAGCTGCAGATGATCCAGTAATGACAGATGCAACCAATGCTGCATCTGGATTAAAGCACTCTGACCCCAAGCAAGGGCAGAGATGGCACCTGTTGCCTGGAGAATAGAGATGTCCTAACCAAGAACCATCTGACAATGCACTCTGGTGACCATGAGCAGAATGCCACAGCGGCATGGTGGTATAAGCAAGTCTCCCCACCCCACCCTAGCTCTTTCAGGTGTGCAAGACACACCCCACCCAAGTCTCAGCTGGTGGGATAATCAATAACTGAACATAGTGGCACTCAATGTAAGAAGTAAAATTAAAGTCTTCCCCTGAATAAGATGAACCACACTGGCCATTCTAAAGATCAACAATCACTGAGTGAAGACAGGTCTAGTTCTATATCGTAGCAAGAAAGATCACTTTTAGGATATGTCTTCTAGGCATACAATAAATTATCTGCTTAATAACCTGGCCTCACCATGGCAGGCAGGATGTATCAGTCTGCACTCGGCTTGGCCTTGGCTCTCCAAGGGAGTTTCAGGAAGGTCCTCAGGGGCCCTGAACTCCAAGTAGAGCCCCTGGTCCAGCAGCTACCATGTCACTGGGGAGCTTGGGGCAACTGCAGAACTTCAGGCCCCCCTGAGCCTGCTGCACCAGCATCTGTGCTTCACCAAGGGGCCCAGGCTGCTTCATGCACATTACAGTGTGAGAGGCATTCCTTCCGATAATTTGCAACATGAAACAAATGTGTAATGTAAAAATGATGATTTTTATTAAAAAAGTAAAGTTTCCAAAAACTAATATAAAAATTTGTTAAAACCCTCAAAACTATCAGAAAAATAGTGTTTTTTTGGGGGGGGCGCTAACGACTATTAAATAATGAATCACAATTCATCTACCAAGAATATGAATCGAGGCAGTATGATTAAAATGTAGTTAAGCAGGTAAGAGGCTCACGTGGCATCAAGCAGCAATCAGAACAGTCACTCAATAAAAAGAGGCTCTCACCTGGAACCAACACAGACCGTTCCAGACTGTTGCTCTGCCAGCACCAGCGAAGACGGTGGAGAGAAGAGACCATTTCCTTACTTATACCTTACCTAGTTCTTCTCAGTCAGATCAGAAGTGATACATAAGAGATTTAGGGATGCATCTCACACCATCATGAACAAGCAGGAGGTTACTCTTGATTGCAAGCTATCGTGTCTCCCCAAATATCCCTAAGCCAGTGAATGTCAGATAGTTCTTTCCTTAGCAAAAATGTCGTTCAGCTGAAATCGACACTGTGATTCTACTGTTGCTTACTCTGCATAATGATGTATAAATTACCCAAATCAGAACAGAGGCTGACAAAGCCTTTATTTACTCAGGGAATGTCAAAAGCCCAGGAAATGCTTCTGCAGCACAGAAGAAAAATTAAACGAATAAAAACTTGTAGAGACCATTCCTGTATAAAGATGTAGCATAATCATGATTTTCTCTGTCAATTTTTTTTTTTTTTTTTTTTTTTTTTTGAGACAGAGTCTCGCTCTGTCATCCAGGCTGGAGTGCAGCGGCGTGATCTTGGCTCACTGCAGCCTCCGCCTCCCGGGTTCAAATGATTCTCCTGCCTTAGGCTCCCAAATAGTTGGGATTACTAGTGTGCATCACAACACTAAGCTAATTTTTGTATTTATAGTTGAGATGGGGTTTCGCCATGTTGGCTAGGCTGGTCTTGAACCCCTGACCACAAGTGATCCGCCCACATTGGTCTCCCAAAGTGCTGGGAATACAGGCATGAGACACTGCACCCGGTTCTGTCAAAAACTTAAAAAGACTCAAGGTCCAAAATACCTCCTTCATGAGACTTTGATGGGAGCCTTATTTGCAGGGATGCTAGCCCACAAACCCAACGGCCCCTGCAATGCCCAACTGACTGGCATTTTCCGTCCCTTTGAGGATGACTGTTGTGGAAGTTCCACAGAAACAGAAAACATGGTAGTATCCAGCATTTGTTGAGCCTCTGCACAATGACAGGCATTGCGCTGATCTCTCAATAACATCGCCACATTGGAGTTGTTGGAGGCAGTAACTATGATTCCATTTTCAGAGGTAGAATTCGATGGCAAAGGGGAACATGGTTCACCCAGGGGATGGGACAGAGGTGTAAGGGCTGGAATTTGACGCCGAAGTCAAGATGCTTACCCCGTGAGCCATCTTCACACCTGAATGGCGAGAAGTATCGCATCTCAGAGTCCAACTGGGTAACAGCTCTAACCCCACGTGTCTCATAGTGAGGAATATCTTCTATGTGCCTTATTGGAGGAGATAAGGACTAAGGTAAAAGGGCCCCAGGAAAGAAAGGGCTTAAAACCAGGAGCTATAAGAATTACTTTTAGGATTAAACAATCCTCTAAGAGATTAATTGGCAGAGCTACACAATATCTCCCCTTGACCTTGAGGGTAAGACTTGAACAACTTCCAATGCATTCAGGGTGTTCCTGACTCAGGAATGCTTCTGAAGAGGGGAAAACTATCCACTTAATGAAACTACAGAAGTATAATCGGCATGAGGTTATGTTGAGTCAGGGGTGGGGCAGTGGGACAGAGCAGAAGAGCAGGAGAGGGGTAACTGGTATGGATGGAGATGAGGAAAGCATTTGCTATATTTGGAGAACTTTTCTGGTTTACAAACAGGAGATTCCCTGTGAGCAAAGAGGAAAGCGAAAAGAGCCAAATCGATTTGCCAATTCCTGGAACAGAGCTGCTTCCAAAAGAGGAAAGAGAGTAGGACAAATGCAAACAGATGGGGAAAAGGACGGATATGTAATTCACAAAACTGTGGCCTTACAGACTTTTGCTTCTCTGGTTTAGTGATTTGTTTAGGGAAAGAAAGAGTTGATGTGGAAGTTACAGGTTGACAAAGAAAGAATAATTTTGAACAATAGTTTCAAGGTCCAACATCATAACCAGATTTTAAAGGATGCCTCTCAGGGAAAGTTAAGTGTTGGCTCCAGATCTCGGGTCAGAGTTTGGTTCCTTAACTCTTTAATGATGTGATTTTGGGCAGCTCATGTCATTGTTCTGCACTGAATTTCCTCCTTGTAGAAGGGGGTTACATCAGGGAGCTGTTCTAAGGAGGAAGTGTGAATGGATGTAAAGTGCCCCCACCGTCCCTGGGCCACTGTAAGCTGTCAATCAATGCTGGGTGGGTATCAGGACAATGCATGGTGACCCAACGGGGCATCATTTTCTCCTTTTTCCTCTAACTCATACCAAGTACTAAAATTGGACACGACACGATTACGATGAACATTAATAAAACTTCAGTTCAGTTGAAAACTCTCAAGCTGGATAACCGGTGGAGTTACTCCAGGGCGCCAAGTCTCTACTGTGGCCATGCAAAAACTGACCACGGCCGCACAGGGCTGCATTATATCTTTGAAGAGCCTTAGGATCCAAAAGGGGGTAAAAATAAAACGGATGCTGCACCTTGGCATGTGCCCGATTAACCTACACTCAACAAGGGATAAGGACAACACAGAGGCGGAAAGAAGCCAACTCCACAGATGCTGCAGGACGGAGGCATTAGGATGTCACAGATTCTCAGGCAAAGTCTGGCAGAGTTCGATATAATTTTAGGGATACCCTGGATTTCTATGTCCTCACACCCTGAGGCTTGGATATTTATCTCTCACATGCACAACCAAACGTGTGAGCAGTGGCTGTACCTGGAGGCCACTTTATTCAACACAGGAGACACCCCTGAGTGTGACTAAGCCACACATAGGGACAGGAGAGAGCAGCCTTTTGCTTAAATCCTAAGTTTTACCTAAGTCTAACAGCTGCTTCACATTTCTTATTAGCTGATCACATCAGGAGGACTGTTCTATAAGTTGTTCTGATTTTTGCTTTTTAAAGAAAAGTAGTCAAATATTTCACTACCCAAAGCCCTCTACCATAGATGCCCTCTGAAGGCGAGATTTAAAACGTCCTTAAAATTGTACTTGCTACCAATGGTCCAATTAAATATCAACTCTGTGAAGGTAAAGAAGGTTAACATTTGTAAAACATTTCCCTACCTATAAAATGCATTCACAACACAGTTGGTACTGGTTGGGTGGCAGGTAGAATGGAAATCCTACAGTTTGGGGTGCTCCAACAACATGAATATTCTGCAGCTCACATGTGCTATTCAAGTGGATCAGACACCCCAAAGGAGTCATAGTGCTGGCAGAAAAAACTTACAACGAAATCATTATGCTTCCTTTTAAATTGTGAAAACAGGTAACTGACATCTCAACTCAGAGAAATATTATGTATAAAGAAATAAACTGTTTAGTCACTAAACCACACGGCTAGTAAGAAATGGGTACACAGCCACACAGCAGCCAACATACATCAGAACCCATACCAGAGTTTGGAAATAAAATCATGTGAAGCCGAACAATGACCTTCCATGACACGCATTGTGCATGTCCCAGACAATGGGAAATTTAGATGAACAAACAAAAGACAAACAACAAAACCTGCCCAAAGGCATAGGAAACACCTGCGATTTTTAAAATGGAACAAGATGCTAATGATTATTTCATATGAAGCTTTAAAAATAATATTCGCTTCACTGTAGTGGCCACAGAATAAGATTTAAAGCACTGTAAAAAAATCAATTAAATGATATCTGCAGTTTAAGTTGGAAATGTTCTGTCTTTTCAGGTTATCTCTCTTGGCAACAGGAGAAGAGATCTTTACAAACAAGAAAAAAGCTTGCCTGCCTTCCAGCAAAAACACACATTGAGAAAGAAAGGCAATGATACACAAAGAGTAAAATGTCTCCAAATTTGAAACAATAGCATAACACTGATTATTTTTATTAAAAAATAACACAAGACAAATTCCAGAGAAGAGAAACTCTACAGGATGACACTTCTCATTTCCACATTCCTGACCTGTCAAAGAGAGACTTATGAGATTCTGAAATAGCTCACAAATCACATGAAGGAAAAACGGGTCAACTGGCTTGGTTGTTCAGAGACGGAAACATTATTATTTTTTTAAACAAAAAAGTCTGTTGAAGGGTTTTGGGAAAGTTTACTCTTTGTGCTTGATCCCACCCCCACCCCTCCTCTCTCAAGGAACCACCTCAACAGGGGAATGACGGCCGGCCCGGTGTGCTGGGCTCTGAAGACAATGGGATGTTGTCAGTCATTCATCAACATACGCCGTTGTTCATGCTTCAGTTATGTTTTAAGTTCCTGACAACTAGAGTAAGGACAATTGGAAACCCCCTGAGTGGGATGTAGCATTCTCACAGAGAGAGAGACAGGTGAGCGGAATCTCCCAGCTCCTCAGGGTGCAAAATGGTTCCGGCCTTGTCCACCCACTCCTGCCTCCTTTCCCATCCATAAGCCAATTCCCTGTCTATTCATTTCAGGAGTTCCTATTGTCTCAAAGCCAACAGCATCTAGAGATCAGTAGGATAAGAACTGAGGGAGACGGCACAGCCAACATCAGACCCCAGGCAGAACAGTCTGCAGCGCCCAGGCTCCCAGGCTTTCTCATATCCCAGAGGTCCCGGCCGCCCACCCTGCACTATCCTCAGTGAGCAGGAAGTATCGACGCTCACAGCAGAGCTGTGGGGGGAGCGCCTGATGGTTTCAAAACCAGCTATTGTTCAAAACACGTAGGAACATCTGGCACAGGCTTGATATAAAAACATGATAAATTTTAAAAGGCAACTGTCTTCTAATACAGTTGCAGGACATTAAAAAAGTACACACTGGGCTTCATTTTAAGTTCTTAGATAAGATTAAGTGCTAAAAATAACTAAAATCCTATATTGAGCACTAGAAGTTGAAAAGATTTTCTAAGACAGTACATTGTTATTCTCCTGGAAACACATGCATACAGAAAATACATAAATACTTGGTAAATATAAGATGTATACAATTTCAGAATACAAATGTAAATAGATCTAGGTATGCGTACATACACACACACATATGGTGCACATTATGTTCACTTTAAGATCCTGAGCTGCTTTATTGTGCTTTAATAGTGCTCTTGCCTGTATGTATCTTTTTTTTTTTTTGAGACGGAGTCTCGCTCTGTTGCCGGGGCTGGAGTGCAGTGGCCGGATCTCAGTTCACTGCAAGCTCCGACTCCCGGCTTTACACCATTCTCCTGCCTCAGCCTCCCGAGTAGCTGGGACTACAGGCGCCCGCCACCTCGCCCGGCTAGATTTTTGTATTTTTTAGTAGAGATGGGGTTTCACCGTGTTAGCCAGGATGGTCTCGACCTCCTGACCTCGTGATCCGCCCGTCTCGGCCTCCCAAAGTGCTGGGATTACAGGCTTGAGCCACCGCGCCCGGCCTCTTAATTCTAGGAATAATTAATAACTAATTCTATGCAATAAGATAATTCCAAAGGCTTCTCTTACTATTTCAGCGGCTGCTAGAAAAGGATGCGGGGTGCTGGTGAAGAACCCTTGTCCTCCATAAATGCCAGTTTTAAAGGACGCATCTTATTCATCTTTGTGATTAAGGGATTTCCATTACTCATCTTTCCTTCTAAGATAACTGACATTTTTGAAGGGCACCCCTTTTATTAAACTTTATTTCCTTTTACTATAGAAGTCTTTTTAATCTTCTGGAATTAAGGAGCTCATTTCCATCCACAAAGTTCTTTTTGTTGACTTCCTCAGTCTGATTATTCGACTTGAGGGTATGCAGATGGCTGCATAGCTATCCCTTTTCATCCATGCTATCCTCAAAATAAAGTCCCAAAAATACTAGTAGGAATTAACATTTAGAAGTCTCCTTTTTGGTCAATAGCCATCTTCATGGACTGTCTATGAATCAGATCAGTATTAGACAAGCAAGAGAGAAGGAGAGAGAAAAATCAAGGGCAGAAGAACACCCTCTACTTCCCCATCTCCACATCAGCAACTTCAGCTGCACTTTTCCACAATTTAACAGAAATCAAAACAAATCCTGAATCATGTTCAAAAATTAAGTGCACAAGTGGAAATCCAAGAGTGAAAAAGCAGAAATAAATAAATAAATAAAAACCCACAAAGCCGGGAGTGGTGGCTCATGCCTAGCACTTTGGGAGGCCAAGGTGGGCGAATTACAAGGTCAGGAGTTCAAGACTAGCCTGGCCAACATAGTGAAACCCTGTCTCTATTAAAAATACAAAAAATTAGCCAGGCGTGGTGGTGGGCTCCCAGCTACTCAGGAGGCTGAGGCAGGAGAACTGCTTGAACCCAGGAGATGGAGGTCGCAGTGAGTTGAGATTGCGCCACTGCACTCCAGCCTGGGCGACAGAGCAAGAGTTTGTCTTAAAAAACAAAACAAAACAAAACAAAAAACTTCTCGAAAGAAGAAAAAAAAACCTTGTTTTTTTTTTGATAGAAATACATTACTAGTGAGCCAATGCAATGCAATAACATACTTGGTAAAAGAGGGTGATGTGATTTTAGGACAGAGTTTTAGAAGCACAGCTTCCAAATCCAAGCGGAAATCACTTCACTTCACTCCACGTTGATCAGGGAGCAGCTAGAAAGTAAAGTTGAAATCTTAAGGCCAAGACCTAAGAAGAAAAGTGAGACGCTCAGAAGAAGGTGATTAGAATGAGGTACAAGTTTTCCTATGAAGTCAGGGTATATTGCAGCTATTGTTAATTAATACTTTAGGATGGAAAAGATTCAATAAATCATGTTCTTCCCTACGCTGTGCTGTGATCAATGAACTGAAGAAAGTGGGGTTGGACTGAGGGCTGGTGGGTAGATGATGGGAGAGAAGGCTCATCCGTGCGATGGGGAGCTTTGGGGTGAGGCTGGCTGGAGTCATCCGAGTATCACTGAGGTATCTGAGTTAGTGCATATTTGTAAGGTACGGCGGGAAGGGTGGGACTGCTGAAGGGAAGTAGGCATGTGTCAAAGCTAAAATTTTCCTACATTGCGGTTTTATTAACCATAGCCTATGCCACGGTGCCACCTATTGAGTGCTGCTGATGGGCATTCTGGTTGGAAGCACCACTTGTCCACACTGTTAGTAGTGCTCTTGCCCGTAGTGTTAGTGCTGTCGCCCGTAGTGTTAGTGCTCTCGCCCGTAGCGTTAGTGCTCTCGCCCGTAGCGTTAGTGCTCTTGCCCGTAGCGTTAGTGCTCTTGCCCGTAGCGTTAATAGTGCTGCTGCCCGTAGCGTTAATAGTGCTCTTGCCTGTAGCGTTAGTGCTCTTGCCCGTAGCATTAATAGTGCTGTTGCCCGT
>NC_045455.1:3611615-3625811 GCF_002776525.5 Piliocolobus tephrosceles
GCGTTAGTGCTCTTGCCCGTAGCATTAATAGTGCTGTTGCCCGTAGCATTAATAGTGCTGTTGCCCGTAGCATTAATAGTGCTCTTGCCCGTAGCATTAATAGTGCTGTTGCCCATAGCGTTAATAGTACTCTTGCCCGTAGCGTTAACAGTGCTCTCTATGAATGGTGTGAGATTTTAATCACAATCACTGAAGCTCATCAGAAGGTGAGTGCTCCTTATCTGACATGCTTGGGACCAGAAGTGTTTTGGATTTGGGAGTTTTTTAAATTTTGAAACATCTGCATATACTTACTGGTTGAGCAACTCTGAACTGAAAAATCTGAAATCCAAAATGCTCCAACGAGATGAACTTTGAGCGTCATATCAGTGCTCTAAAGGGTTCTGATTTTGGAGCCCTTCAGATTTGGGAGTTTTGGATTAGGAATGGTCAACCTGAATGGCCATACTGTAACTCTAATTGCATTATTTATTCATTTATTTATTTATTAAGACAGAGTCTCGCTCTGTCACCAGGCTGGAGTGCAGTGGTGTGATCTTGGCTCACTGCAACCTCCAACTCCCGAGTTCAAGTGATTCTCCTGCCTCAACCTCTCAAGTAGCTGGGATTACAGGCATGCGCCACCACGCCCAGCTAATATATATATATATATATATATTGTATTTTTAGTAGAGGCCTGGTTTCACCATGTTGGCCAAGACGGTCTCCATCTCTTGACCTCGTGATCCGCTCGCCTCGGCCTCCCAAAGTGCTGGGATTATAGGCGTGAGCCACCGTGTCTGGCCTGATTGCATTATTTTAGTTTTCTTGGATTTCACATTAAACATCCTAATGCTATTATTTAGCTCAACCCCCCCTTTTTCTTTGGCCTTAGTTGATTGGGAATTAGAAAAACAGCTTAAATATAATACATTATGGCACTAATATAACTATTCTATCATTTGCAGAAATTAATTACATGTTCTCAGGATGCTTCTTGACAGTACTGGCTTTCTGCAGTGAAACCTCTTCCGCTCAACTCCTACACAATCCTTGAAGATGAGCTGGTGGGTATCACTCCCCGGTCATCTCTCCCCTTCACTCTTTAAAGTGAAAACAAACTCATGACAAATGCTGTCCAGACGAGCAATCATTTTAGAAAGAGGTGAAACTGATATGGAAATAGAAAGAAACCTCCTCTCTTTCTATTTATTTTCTCTAGAAAGCATGCTTACTTTATGTCTAGTCAAAGGCATGTCTACCATTAGGTTCCATTTAGTGCAGCTGTGAAATGAAGCTTATTGCTTTGAAGTTTTAAGTGGGACTGAAAGTCTCTAAGTAAAACCTTATTTTGAAGAAGAGGATCTTTTTTAGTTCAACTTTTGGGAGTTGGATATGTAATACTTTTAATGACTTGAGGCCTTTGTGAATTTTACTCTGGATATATTTAAACCTACGCCTTTTTTGTCTTTCATTAAGTTACCAGTAAAGTCTGTCCAATTTCTCTCCCTGGAGTCCTTAGAACAGAGTGGATATTCACTGGTCTCCAATGCATTCTTCTGTCCTTCCTGCATACGGGGCTGGGAGAAGACTAGTCAGTGTTCTAGACCGATCATTCATCATTCTTCTAAGAGAAGGCCAAATATTTGTAAAATTTCAGGTGCTACATGATGAGGAATTTACCCCAAGGCCTTCGAGTGCAGGAAGCCTGGCTTCCTGTTTCAGAGTTTTGCTTGAATTCTCCGGACTGCTTATTCAATCCTCTCTTTCTTTCAGGTTGCAACGGTATGGCTGGTTGGGGCTGTGGACGCGTACAGTAAAATCTGTTAAAGATTTATGGATCTTGCCCTCTGTGGCTGGCATATCCCAGCTGCCTGAGGGTATAAGATCTGCCACTTCTCTAAGTGGGGTTGAAATGAGTAGTATGCTAAAAGCGACACAAACCAAAGCGAACTGCTTCCTCCAGGCTCATAGGATTCTGTTAATTTTGCTCTAAATTAGTGGAAACTCATCAGTCCTCAAAGACCACGGCAATATTCCTTTCACCAAACCTGAGAAAGGCTGGTTTCATTGACAGACGCTACGCATGGGTGCAATGCACAAAACTGATTTTGAGAGTAAGGTTCTCTTGACATACATCTCTTATTTTCATAATACTTTTACAATGCCCAAATCACCACCTAAAGTGCATTTTCTTAAAAATAATTACTACTATGCAGAGCTAAGACATGCCAGAACTTTAATTTTCATTAGAGATCACCCTCACTATAGAATTCATCCAACCTTCAGTTGCTTTATTCAAAACAGACTTTAAGAGGAAGAACTGTAATAATGCCTCACAAAGACAACAATTTAATAGAAAACACGGATGCTGACGGTGGAGCCAAGAACTTGTTAGGCAAAAGATACTATTTACCCAACATTAATTACTTCCATTTTATGTTGTTCTTTTTCTTTATTTCTGGTTCCAAACCTCTAAGAGTTATTCACCCTAACAATGTTTTAGATACAAAAACTTTTGTTCCTACGGCGGGGATTTTTCACGCGCTCACAGTGGCTTCGCAGGAAGCTGCCATCGATACGGGGCTTCCAACGGGTTCCTGGGAGGTGTCTGGCTGCTGCCATTCTCCTAGAATGCAAACTTCTAGGCTGGACACAGAGAGGAAAGGGACAGGGGTGTTTTAATCTTTCTAATCAGTGGGGACATATGGCCTTTGGAAGGCCCGCTTTGTCCTTCCCAGGTGAGTCAGACCTCTGACGCCCTGAGCGCTTCAGTTGTCTACACCACAGTGAACACATTTGGGTGAGATGCCAGAGGGCTCAGAAGTGCAGGTAGCTCAGGGCCTCAGGCTGACCAGTTTCCTAAGGACATTTTGAAATTTAAAAATACACTTTAAAATTTAAAAATACACTTTAAAATTTTTTGAAATTTAAAAATACACTTATACGTTCGTTTACCCTAATGCCAATGATAGTAACACACAATGTATGCAACATCTTCACCGTTCGAGGATTAAGGACACTAACCATGTCCTTCTGATTTAATGACGGACAAAATAAAGCAGAGACGAAGGGACCCCCCATTTCCTCCTCCCTGGGGTTCCTCCTTCCTGGCGTACCCACCGCGTGCCGCATTTAGGTGGCAAATTCAAAGGCCCCTCAGTGAGGAAAATGTGCGTGCAGTTGCTTGGTTTGATCATTTCTGCCATTTTCTCCCCTTGGCTATTATTTTACTGTTTCCAAAAGAAAACAACAACAGTAATTTCAAAACGTTGCAAAACAATCTAGTAGTTTTCTCTTTATTATTAAAGCAGTCTAGTAGAAGACTGTTCACAGACAGGAACATTTAGACTCTTGTGTAGACCGCCTCTAAAGGACCGCTGACACAAACCCGACTGGGAAGACTGACTGTGGACGCTGTTTCTCTACAAAGGTACCATAGCTTTAGACATTCTTCCTGCTGCATGAGGGAAGACAGATTCAGAGAAAACATTTCTATTCAAAGTAAGTTTTAGAAAGCATCTCATGTCTGGTAACTACTATGGTCTGGTCTTTTTAGAAATCCTGCAATTGTTTACTAAGAATGAATTGGAAGCCAAGAAAACAAAACGATGGTCTTTGAAGATTGCCATTTCTTCTCTAACAGAGAGGGGGGAAAGATTCAGTGCTATACTTGTCAAAACTTTCCATCAGGAGGTCGGAAAGAAGGATTTCGAAAGTCAGCGTTTTCGTTTGGTTTTAAGAATGCAACTGTGATTTCCTTTTACTCTAGTTTATCAACAGTTCTTTGGAGTCTGTGTGAGGTTTTTAACCAAGACATGAAATAGCTATTATTATCTGATCTCAGCTAACTTGTCAATCCGATGGAGTGTTGAGCTTCGGAAGTGGCATTTTCTTTCATGTCCTCCATCCTAAGAAAGGCTCTAGCTTCCTTTTAGCAATGGAGTTTTACATTTCTTCAACACTCAAAGATGTATTTTCTCTCAGCTACGGCATGGAAGGCACTGGTCTAAGAGAAGGGAAGAGTCAATGAACGGGACGGAGGCCCCAGCAGCAGGGGCTGCAAGGGGGCCAGGGTGACTCTTGGAGAGCCAAGGGTATGCGTGGAGAAAGGGGAGATGCAGAGAGAAGGAGGGGGAGGAGTGTGCAAAGCTCTGGAAGGCCCATTTGAGCAAGGTAAGAAGCCTTCAGGAGACTCATTTAAAGAAGTCATGTGTCCTACCCAAGGTCACAGAGCCCTCTGTGACAAAGTCTCGAGGTTCATACTCTGGTGCTCCATTCAATGAGGATATAGTTCTAATTAAAGAAAACGCCAGGCCAGGAACAGTGGCTCACACATGTAATCCCAGCACTTTGAGAGACGGAGGCAGGCGAATCACCTGAGGTCGGGAGTTCGAGACCATCTTGGCCAACATGGAGAAACCCCATCTCTACTAAAAATACAAAATTAGCCGGGTGTGTTGGCGCATGCCTGTAGTCCCAGCTACTCGGGAGGCTGAGGCAGGAGAATGGCTTGAACCCAGGAGGTGGAGGTTGCAGCGACCCGAGATGGCACCACTGCACTCCAGCCCAGGCAACAAGAGTGAAACTCCGTCTCAAAAAAAAAAAAAAAAAAAAGAGAGAGAGAAAATGCCTTGAAAGACAGGAAACTTGGCCCCAAACACAGGCAGTGGATTATGCATTGTCACAGTTGGCTACTAAAATTTTAAAACAATATGTATTCATTCAACAAATATTTAGTGTGTATCCATCATGTGTCAAGCCCCACGTAGGCCCCAGGAATACAGAAGTAAACAGAGCAGTCATCTTCTGGAGCTGTGGCTATGCGAGTACTTGAGGTGTGGCTAGTGAACGGAAGAACTGAATTTTAAATTTCATTTCATTTTAATTAATTAAAACTGAAACTGAAATAGCTGAATGTGCCTAGCAGTTACCATACTGAACATCCAATCTCTGTGAGTTTGCAGCCGGGGTAGAGGGAGGATCTGGAGAGACAGGAAACTCACAGCAAATGTGTAAGACTATTGTAGACAGTAAATCCTAGATGAAAAGAAAATACAATATAAAGTCAGGGTTTCATGAAAGTAAGACCAAGATGGGTGACCTACTGGGCTTAAATATTTACAAAAAGAATATTTTCTGAAACTTGGAGCTTCAGAACATAATGCAGTTCTTTCTTTCCAGTGAGATTTAACCATTTTCTTGAAGTGGGACTTTTAATAAACTGTTGTAGAATTGAGTTAATTATGCAGCTGATGAAGAGAGAAGCAATGACAAATTTCTGGCCCCTCCTCCGCTTGCCATTCCACCCCATATGATAAATATTTTATGTCAAAAGAACCATTATCACACCACTGAGGATTTGATAGAAAATGGGCCAGTTTGGAGCTCACCCACAGACAGTACTCACAGGACCCAGTTGCTGTAGCCCCTGCAGTGCTGGATGAGCCAGACCACCTTTGCTCCAAAGCCACACTAAAAATAACTGCATGGTTTTGAAAGTGAGTGGGAGCTATGTGCAGACAGGGCTATAAAAGCCTGGAAGCCAGGTGGTGTTTCTGCTATGTCTGACTAATTTCTTGCCCTTTCTGTGCAGCGTGTAAAATGCTGGAGATTTCTTTTGCTAAGTGTACTGCGCACACCATTAAAAAGTATCTGTCTGGAAAAACTGCAGTTGGTTTGCAAAGAGGTCTGACACAGCAGCACTGACGTTTTTATTCCACACAGGCACACATCTTCAAAGAACTAAGACAGAGGCTGGGCGTGGTGGCTCATGCCTATAATCTCAGCACTTTGGGGGCCGAGGCGGGTGGCTCGCCTGAGGTCAGAAGATCGAGACCAGCCTGGCCAACAGGTGAAACCCCATCTCTACTAAAAATACAAAAATTTCAGAACCCGTCCAGCCACGGGAACACCCATATGAAAGCACCCCTGCTGCCCGGGCCTCACAATTCTCTCCTTGGGGAAGATTTAGTTTTATTTTAAAATCCTGGCTATCTACACAGAAGGGTAAGGTTTATGATTGGCAATACACAATAGAAGATGCCGTTGGCAAGACCACTGCTCTCCTTAGAGGGCATATCTTGCTAATGGCTTTGCTTCATACCTCTGTGGGGCACCCTCTCCTTTCCTTCCCGGAGGCTGGGAGCTCTTTTTTTTTTCATCTCAAGATGACCCCTCTGAGCTGACAGCAAGAGCCAAAGACAAGGAATTTTCTTGGCTTCTCATTATCTGCCTCCATCCCACTCCGAGCACCCATTCCCTCTTCTCTTGGCGGCTTTTTTTTTGCTCAGTTTCTCTCTGGTTTCTTTTACTTTGATTTATATTGTTGAATTTAAGAAATCTGGTGAGGCTAAGGATTATTTGATCCAAGTCCAGGGACCCACAGACTGTGGGAAACTCTCAGTTACATGAAAAAATGTACTCACTAAACACAACTTGTTGCCCTGCACACTCAGCCGCTGCTTACTTGAGCGAGCTTGTCAACTGCAACCTTCCGGAAGCATAGTCTCCAGGCTCTCAGCTGCGGCTGCCAGGCCACAGGGGGCACTGTGGGTCCTGCCTGGATGCATTCTGAGTGACGTAGGGAAGTTCATTCACTAGTTCAGGGGCTGACAACATGGGTTCTCTTTTCCCTGTTGTCATGTGGCAGCGCCATCTGCCCATCTCCCTAGTTCCCAGCAAGTTGGAGTTATCCAACCAGTCTTCACATTTACTAGTTTCTGGAACACCCAAGTGCCTTAGGACACAGGAGGGGCCCTGTGAAGGTCGATGTCCTTAAAAAAATTAAAACAATCTATCTGATCAGAGTTTATGGTCAAAAATCAGATGTTCGCAGGGAACAGGAATCTGGCTAAGTTATTGAAATAATGAACTAAAATTAACCTTACTTGGAAAAATCCAAGACTTTCACAATCTTCTAGGTGAGTTAACAAGCAAAGCAAAGTTGTCTTCTTCGTTGACTCCGATTTCCTACCTGCCCCTCTACGGCCTTCTATACTATTAACATTTACATTGCATGGTGCTGATAACTCTATTAGAAATTCTGTAACTGAAACTCACTTTGATGCTTTCCATTCAACTGCCTTCCATCTCCATGGTGTATAAAGAAAGAAAACTGAAAAGAGATAGAAAAAGAAGGCTGGGTGTGGTGGCTCACACCTGTAATGCCAGCAGTTTGGGAGGCTGAGGTGGGTGGATTGCCTGAACTTAGGAGTTCAAGACCAGACTGGGCAATATGGCAAAATCCCATCTCTACAAAAAAAATACAAAAATTAACCGGGTGTGGTGGTGCATGTCTACAGTCCCAGCTACTTGAGGGCCTGAGGCAGGAGAATTGCTGGAGCCTGGGAGGGCTGCAATGGAAGGTGCTAGGGGTGGGCAGCCTTGTCCGGATGGTTGCCTGGTATTCAGTGGAGGGATAAATCTGAGAACATGCAGTGCCAATGAATCAGAACTTATAATTTATAATTATTCCAATATACTTACTAGAGATTATTTGAAATACAGACCCTCACATAACAATAAAGTCCTGATCATTTGTTAAAGTCATTTTTTTTAACTTACAAAACAACTGAAGAGGTGGTTAGAGAGTTAACCAGGGAACCGTAACTCTTGCATAACGAGGAGAAACTCTCTCCCCTCATGCTGCCTATGTTGTTCCCTGCACCCCGGAGAGCCTCACTCTTCCAGGCTGACGTGTGGGCAGAGGAGTACGGACACAAAAGATGATTATGCTGGAAAAAGCATTTGTCTAAGTCCCCAGACTTGAGTTTTGTTTTGGACTCTGCCACAATCTGGGTGTGAGATTTGCAGAAGCCATTTCCCTCCTGAAGTCAGTGTGCTCCTATGTGAACTACAGGACATGGGCTGGCTCCTGGCTCAGCTCCTCCCAGCTCTGCCCAGGGAGGGGAAGTGGGCCGTGCCCAGCAGCCGGGACACAGCTCCCGCCCTGCCTCTTCATGCCTCAACTCTGTAGCTTGCTGGAATTATCTGTGGGACTGGGTGGTTCTGTCCGGGAGAAGCAATTCTCTCCCTGCTAGGAGAGTCCACCGCTCACCCCCCAAGGATAGAGAACAAACTCCATAAATTTGACCCAAAGCTCATTCACTGGTCACATGAGAATCCATTTGGAACTGGAATCCATAGTATGCTTGTGATTTCTGCTTAGTGTCCAAAAGTTATCCAGTGACGTACAACTTCCGATGTTGGCTGTCACCATGGTGACACACAGATGAACTGGGTACCATGCCCATAAAAGGCTGAGCTAGCCAAGTGCTGGGGCGTGGCGAGTCTGCAGCCAGGCATTTCCAGAGGCTGTTACAGTAGCACCACAGGGAACAGAGACGGGAGTCACCCCAGGGGAAGCTGTGGGAAAGAACAAACTATGCACACAGCCCTTTCGACAGCAAGCTCTGTCCAGCTGCTATTTTTATGTATTATCTTACTTCAAGAAAATACTATCAGTGCAAACGTAGGGCAGACAGAGCTCTGCTTCTGCAAGAACACATTTGGGAAAATCTGTTAATTAAAAAATAGTTAAGCCACCTGCACTGGATTTGTAGTCTTGAAATAGATACTCTATCTTAAAAATGTTTTAATACAATAGATGCAACAGTCCTGAGAGTAAATGTCTCCTGTAACATAGAGAAGACTATCTCCAGGAATATACTCTGTAGAAAACGGTAAATGGCATCACTGATCTCTTTCTTACCTTTTATCATCAGCCATTTCTATCGCTTTATTGGTGAATGTCCAGGGTCTCACCTGAATTAACAGGGCAGCCTGTGTGCTGATTGTTAACACACCCCAGTGACTGGCTCTGTGTGGTCCCTTGGCAGCAGGGGCCTCGGCCCAGTGAAACAACAGTGTCAAGCATCACGCAGTACCCAGAGGTACAGGTACAACCAGATTTCAGGCCACGTGAGCGCTGCGCGTGCACAGTGGATCCCACAGTCCAGGCCCCAGGGCAGGGGTATCGTTCACCTCTGTCTTTTGCACAACCCTTCACACAGCTGCCAATCACAGCCTAATTGGATCAGTGTTGATAACCCGTCTGAATAACCAGCGGAAAGCCAAGCCCACACAGAGTTTTGGATTACTCATGTTAATCACATTAACCAGAAGGTGTCGATTTTTCATTTTACTTGGCAAATTATAGAAAGAGACTCAAGGTGTTTCCTTCATTAGGGACACTGGGAAATAAAAAGGTCTCAATGCCTGCACTGTGACTTCACAAAATCATACAGTCTTGGGGATCTTTAGAAATTCCCTCTTAACAACCTCATTGAAAAGACCTCTGGCATCACCTAACAGTATACTGCTATGCAGATGCCATTATATACTGAAATAATCTGAACTAGCTGTGTTTACTGAAGAATAAAATTCTCCTAAAGGCATTATGGAAAATGTTACTATGTTGATTCTGCATTAAATAATCATAGAAAGTGAAAAGGAACAGACCCGGTCACCTCTACTCAGTTTGTTTGGGTTCTGTTTGTCTGATGACATGGAGAAGAATGCAGAGTCCCGCTAGACGGTAACTCCAGAAACTCCATCCCACACAGCCAGTCTCGCAGATACGTGTATACCACCAATTCTATCCATGCCCATATAAGGCTGAGTCAGTCAAGGGCTGCGGGGTGGAGAGTCTGCAGTCAGGCATTCTCATCACTGCGGCAGAAGCATCGTTGCGAAAATCTACAGCATGGGACCCGGGGGAATTTTACATCTCGTGAAATGGCTTCCATAAACTTAAAAATTATTTAGCCTTGTTAAGTGCTGATAAATGATCTTCAACCAGCAATTTCTAAATCACAAAGTCCCCACTGCAGGCAGAGGAATGCTTAACCAAAACAAAAATAACTGCTTTGAGAATTGCAACTAATGATGAACGCAGCAGGTGGAGAGATGGGAGCTTTGATCGAAGGGGCAGGACGCCTCCTGAGTTGTGATTTCTGACAGTGAAATAACGATCAGTTACAGGTCAGCAAATAGGGATGACAGCATTTATAAAGAGGTTCCCTATCACGAACTGTGGCCACCTGATTTTGTTGAGGGGACACAGGCGAGGAGGCAGCGGCAGCGCACCCCAGCCCCGGAGGCCAAGCTCCAGCAGATGGTCGTTCTTCCTGGCAGGTAAGGATGGGGAATGGCGACGGTAGAAACTGACTTCAGGACTCAACTTGGGGAAACTCATTTGGACACCCAAGGGCTGTTATAATTTCTGATTCCAACAACAACGGGGCAATGCAGGCAAGAGTTTCCAGTTGCCTTGACAACCTGGCATTTGCTAAACGAAGGTGTAGACAAGCACGATTCCTAGGGCAGATGCATGAGTCCAGGGAATAAAGGCAAGGAGGCTGTGTCATAAAATAAACTACTACTCCCTACACCTTCGCAGATGCAAGATGGACTTAAACGTGCACGTATAAATAATAATTTTTAAACCAAGTAACACCAAGACTCAGTTTTAAGGCATCAGTTTTAAAGGCAACAGAATCAGAGACAAATCACTTTGACTGAACATATTAAATCCAATATTAGGGCAATATTTCAAATTCTGCCAGATGTAATGGTGATAATTTGGGGTACCCTTTTTTCCTCTTACTTATCAGATAGACCACATAAAAGACCTTCAGGGAATGAGCATTTTCAAAGTGAGAATTGTTAGCAATGATACAATTGCCAGTGCTCTCTAGTTTGTATAACTATATTGCAGTATAAATGCAACTAATTACGTTTTTCTTTACAGAATATTTTTATAACATTTTTGCTTATGTAAAAGTATAAAACATCATTGCTTTATATATGTACATACAAACACACATGCAAACACACATATGTACTTACAATGAACAACGAACGAAAGAAAAGATGCTTGTGAAAATTTTTAAAATTGCTCTCAATTTTGTAGGAAAGTGGTATACATTGACCCAATTTTGTATTATATTATTGTTTGTTCTAGTGGAAGAGAATACAACTGTATTAAATTTCTTAGCAAAGTATGCAATGACTTAATCAGGCAATTTAAGACACTCTCATTTCAAATGGAAGTACAATTAGGCACCGCATCACGACTTTTTGGTCAACAACAGACTGCATTGAAGACAGTGGTCCCCTAAGATGACACCGGATCTGCCCAACGCATGACTCACATGTTTGTGGTGGTGCTGGTGTGGACAAACCTACTGTGTTCCTGGTTGCATCAGAGTGTGGACATGCAGTTACATGCAGCGTGTGACACTTGGTGATAAGCAACTGTGTCACTGGTTTCTGCATTTACTATACTCTACTGTTTATCGTTATTTTGGAGTATACGCCTATTTATATGTGTACATATGCTAAGTGTAAAATAGCCTCAGGCAGATGCTTCAGGAAGAATCCAGAAGAAGGCATTGTTCCCAGAGGGGAAGACGGTTCCATGCGCCTTACTACCAGGAAGACCTTCTGGTGGGACAAGATGTGGAGGTGGAAGACAGTGGTATTGATCATCCTGAGCCTGTGTAGGCCTCAGCTCCCATGTCTGTTTCTTTGTTTTTAACAAAAAAGTTTAAAAAGAAAAAAAAAAATTGAATAGAAAAAAACATCGAATAAGAATACAGGAAAAGAAAACATGTTTGTACAGCTGTACAATGTGTGTTTTAAGCTAAGTATTAAACAAAAAGAGTCAAAGAGTTTAAAAAGCTTAACAGTTTGTAAAGTAAAAAAGTTACAGTAAACTAAGGTTAATTTATTACTGAAGAAAGAAAAACACTGAAAATGTAAGTTTAGGGCCACCTAAGACCCAGTGTTTACAGAGTCTACAGTGGTGCCCAGTCACGCCCCAGGCCTTCACATCCACACGTCCCTCACTCCCTGATGCAGACAGAGCAGTTTCCAAGTTCCGCAAGCTCTTTTCGTGGTAAACGCCCTATACAGGAGTCCTATTTTAAATCTTTTTACTGTACCTTTTCTGCATTTAGATATACAAATACTACTGTGTTGCAATTGCCTATGTATAGGTTTGTAGCCTAGGAGTGACAGGCTCTATCACATAGCCTGGGTGTATAGTACGCCACGACATCTAGGAGTGACAGGTTCCATCACATAGCCTGGGTAGGCCATGCCACCTAGGTTTGTGTGAGTACCCTCTAGGATGTCAAGCAATGATGAAATTGCCCAGCCACACGTGTCCCAGAAGGTATCCCCGTCGTTAAGCGAGGCATGACTGTATGAGGAAGATAGTATTACTTATCGCAATGCTGTGACTTACACGTCCACCTTTCTCAGGGTAGCACTGGCAGCCCCCACTGCAATCTCTTCCTCCGCACGGCACATCAAACTTCTTCACACCCTGCAACAATAAAACACAAGGCAAAGAAAAGTTACCTAAAACATTGCCAACTACAACAGGTATTAAAATATCATCTGTTGAGATTCCTTCCAACTCTAGAAACTATTCATTCAAAACATTCAATAAGACTTTATTAAAAAACAGACTAACTTTTAGAGCAGTTTTCAGTGCACAGCAAAATCGAGTGTAAGGTCCAGAGATTTCCAATACCCCTGTCTCTCCCACCCCTGGAGTTCCCCACTATCGACATCCTGCACCAGGATGCACAGGTTGGAACCGACCTGTACACTGGTTACAATCACTGAGTCCGCGTGCATCACAGTCACCACAGTCCACAGTTGAGACCAGCGTTCATCCGCATGCATCACCGTCACCACAGTCCACAGTAGAGACCAGGATTCACCCTTGGTGCTGTATATTCTATGGTCAATGAGCCTTTAAATAGTGCCCACTAGGCCGGGCGTGGTCACTCACGCCTGCAATCCCAGCACTTTGGGAGGCCGAGGCAGGTGGACCACAAGGTCAGGAAATCGAGACCATCCTGGCCAACATGGTGAAACCCCGTTCCCACTAAAAATACAAAAATTAGCCGGACATGGTGGCAGGCATCTGTATTCTCAGCTTAGGAGGCTGAGGCAGGAAAATCGCTTGAACTCGGGAAGTGGAGGTTGCAGTGAGCTGAGATCATGCCACTGCACTCCAGTCTGGGCCACAGAACGAGACTGTCTCAAAAAAAAAAAAAAAAAAGTGCCCACTAAGTGCTAGATGCCAAGCAAAGTCCTGGACCTCCAGCATCAGAACATTCCCAGAATATGGATTCCATGTGAAGAGTGGAATCAGGAAGGAGCAGGCCTGTGGCAGGCACGAGAAACTCCGGGGCATGGGCAGCAGCTCTGCCTTCTGCCTGGACATGTGGAGCGTGCGCCTGGAGAAAATGCTTGCGAGGAACCCAGAGAGGTGGGCAGGAGTGGACCACCATGGAGGGGAGGAGGTGGCGTTGGCGCAAACGGTGGCTCCCTCATGGGACAGACATCATGGTGACCAGAGGGAGGGCCATGTGAGGAAGCGGGACTGGCAGGTGCATCTGGCGGGATGCCAAACCCTCACCTGCACCACTGATACCACTTTCGACTTCAACTGAGGGGCGTCGGCCGAGCAAGTCCACTTCCTTTCCCCTTCGCCCTGTGAGACATACTTATGCTCAGAAAGGAGGAGGAATGCCGGGAAGAGGCTTTTCTCAGGACCTATTCCGGCAAGTGGGTGACCCCACTGAGCGTTTCCTCAGAGAAGCAGACACAACCCTAAGTGAGTCAGTGGGGAACGGAGGGAGTTCCCCGGATGGACAATCCCGACGGGGCAAAAAGGTGTTTCTCATCCTTGATCTCGACATTCAGATCAAAGACGGACTTGGAGACTGGGCTACTGGACAAGCACCTTAGCTCTTCCTTTCGGACTGTGACGGTATTAAACGTTTTGAGATGATGGCAATCAGAGTGACCCTCTTTTCTCCCCTTTCTGATCAGCCGGGCCTCAGCGCAGGCCTCCTCTCCCCTGACAGGTGAGCTAGTAAAACCTTCATTCTACAGGTGAGCCAGTGCTGCCCGCCCCACACACAGGTGAGCTAGTGCAGCCCTCCCCCCCACACACAGGTGAGCTAGTACAGTCCTCCCCCCACACACAGGTGAGCTAGTACAGCCCTCCCCCACACACAGGTGAGCTAGTGCAGCCCTCCCCCTGACACACACAGGTGAGCTAGAGTAGCCCTCCCCCTGACACACGTGAGCTAGTACAGCCCTCCCCCCCACACACAGGTGAGCTAGTACAGCCCTCCCCCCCCACACACAGGTGAGCTAGTACAGCCCTCCCCCACACACACAGGTGAG